>NC_080581.1:8200568-8502045 GCF_029962835.1 Magnolia sinica | reverse complement strand
AAAACCTTAGGATCTAGCCTCCTAAAAATATCAGAATTATAGGATAATAAAGCAATGAAATAAATCAAAGTACAAATCACACGACACGAGATTTTTACGTGGAAAACTCTTAAATAGGTAAAAATCACGGGACTTTGTCCAAATTAACAATCCACTATGAAGTAGAACATTACAACTGATCACAAGTACATACCGCTTGGATCAAACTTTCTTTACTTACGCAGGAGTAGATAAACAATAAGAGAATAAAGAAAAACGAAGACATCTCACCGATTACGAGGACGTAGAAGCGCTGAGATGTCGAGTGCACAATAGATCACCTCTATGAGCATAACCTCCAATCCACAAGTTTTCTCTCTCTCTTTCTCCATCTCTCACACACACCTTTAATAGTCTTAAACTCTTTAACAAACCCCTACAAAGCTTTAGGAAACTCTCTTACATTACCTAAAAAATCCCTAGGAACCTCTATTTATAGTTTAGGCAACTCCCTTCCGCACCATGGTGAAAACCACTTTAAAATTCCGCAGTCTGCACAAAATCCGAATATGAATCTGCGTAACCTCGACTGGTCGAATAGAGTAATCGACTGGTCGAGCGGAGCCTCGACCGGTTGAGCAAACTCTCGACTGGTCGAGCAGCACGAAAGAATTAATTTAATTGGTTGCTAGACTTTGAGTCGAGCGCCACCCACGACTGGTCGAGCAGGGCACTCGACCGGTGGAGCGACAAGGAGAAAAATCATCATCACTAATTCCTTACTTTAAACACTACAAAACATCACTATATATATTGTTATTTCCGGTTGATTATATTAAGCATTTGCAATTCAATTCACTGGTAAATCCAAACACATCCCAACTCTAACAAACTTCCCTTCTACTAATTAGTTAAATAGCGTACCTGCGGACGCAGCTGCAACGGTATCATTCTTTGAGTCTCTGGTATGGAGAACAAGCCTTGTGGTGTAATTACTATGGGAGGCGTAGAAATCGGAGGTTGCCATGGAAATACAGCTCATACTCATCTTTCCGACCCATGATTCCAAATCAAGAACTACGCCGACATGGACCGGCACTGTTGCATTTCTGGGATCGTTGTTTTGGGCGACAGCTGATCTATGGCATAGGCTCAAAGCACAAATGATGTAGAAGAAAGAGAAGAAGAGATTGGTTTGGTGCTTCATCTGGAGCTCCAGAAGCCAACAAAACAGTTATCATCCAAATCCTTAGATCAAATGACTTCATTTATAGGTTGAGGTAGGTTTGGTGGCCTTTTTCCATATGGTGGTGAATCATTCACATATGCCTGACAAATATGTACATCCATCCACACCATACAGATCATAAAGCCCACTGTGGACGATGCATATTAGGTAGGTATTGAATGGACGGTTAGAAACAAAATGTTCCCAAGTCCAAATTCTGACATTTATAGCCGTGGGTCAGTGTGATTTTTGGGCAATGTTCCATCCACAATGTGGACCACTAAGTTGGATAATTATAATTTTAGTATCTGCATGCCACGTGTACAGTCCACGCATCACGGGTGATTTTTAAATGGTGGTGGACTATATAACAGAAGATGAAAAACTTCAAAATGTGGACTTTGAACAAAATGTCGAGATATATTTTTGTAGGTTTCTGTATTTTAGTGACCTACGAAAAGATTTTAAATGAAATGAGTGGTTGCCATTGGTCTAAGGAATGTTTTCAGATACGACTTCTGTGACTGAACTGATGAGGTGTGTCTTGGCCCACACGCAGGAAACGTAAGACATTCCAACAGTATACCAAATGTGACGCAGGGAAGGACGTAATGAGGCCGGCATCTTCCCAAGGAGATAATTACTTCAAATCTATGGGGCTTCTCTAACTCTTTTGTGAGATTCACTCTTCCGTGAAATTGCTCGAATTTGTAAATAAAAATAAATTCTAATAAATTTAAAAATAAACTAAATGATGCTAAAAATGAATTTATTCTTTTACATAGTGATATCAAACTCACAAAGAAGTTTCAGATTCACACACCTGACTTACTACAAATAGTAAATTACTGTCATGATTACTATTAGATTTCATGATTTTCAGCGTAAGTGTCTAATTTGGCTTAACTATGTTTTTCACCTTATTTTATAAGCCCTTAGCTAAAGTAGCTTTTCTTATCCAAAATCATCCATAGTACGTGGAGTACCACATTTTGATTTACAAAATATGCCTATTTTAAGGTTTTGACGGTCCCTTTGCCTCCGATCAAGCATTCTCTGGTCCTTCTTAGTGATGAAAGTGTCCGGGACCCACTCTATATCAAGGGACACACTATTGATCCTCTACCCAAAACATCATGATGTTGTACCATCAGATGTTACGTGTGGTCATGTACGAATCTTGTCTTGCACGTGTGTCTTACCTGATGACTGAACACCTGAAGTTTTTACTCAATCATCTTGGTGTCCCATCCAATGCGATGGGTCGGATGTGCTACGCATATGCCAGGGGGCGCGGCTGGGTGGATCCCTAACTGTGGGTCCATCTTGATGTATGTGCCTTAAATCCTTGCCGCCCTTGCGTTGTTACAGCTAAGCTTAGGGCATGGTCCTAAAAATGAAGCAGATCCAAATATAAGGTCGACCACACCACAGGAAACAATGCTGTTTGACCATTATAAACTTATTTGGGCCACAAAAGTTTTGGATCAAGCTGATATTTGTATGGTCCCTTCATGCAGGTATTTTGACTTTATCAACAGGTTGGGTGACAAAAAAACATTCCAGTGGCCCCTAAGAAGTTTTTAATTATGTGTATTCAATCACCGTTGTTTCCTTTACTGCGGTCCACCTGAGAGTTAGATCTTCCTCCCTTTCGGATCATGCCCTAAAATGAGATTTCAAAAAGGATGGACCGAATGGACGTAACCCAGATAGATCAAGGTGGGCCCCACAGTCAGGGATCGATCCACTGAAGCCACACTCCCTCGGCCAGGTTAGCACGTGGCCTGTGGGGCCACAATAGGGCAGATTCGACCTGGCTCCATATCAACCGTAGCTCAACCCGATTATTAATGATACCAAAGTTGGGCCTAGGCGATACGTTTTTGACCGTCCATTACAACACACAAACCTACGGTTGGGATACCCTCCCCCATTGTTCCTTTGGTGTAGTACACCTGAATTTCTGATTGGGCTTATCTCTGACCCAAGGGGCTAACATTGAGAGGTGGACCTGGCGAACAGAGCAGATGTCACAACACAACACGGTGGGCCCCACGGGTGTGAGGACCAGAATCCTAGGTAATGCACTTGTACACATGCAGCGCGTGTGGACATCCGAGCTTTCAAGAGCCCACCAATGTTGCTTGTGTGACATCCGCTCCGTCCATCCATTGGGTGCGCCCCCTTGGGTTCACACACAATACAGTGGGCCCCACCAAGCTCGAGTAGTGTACCTGCTGTTCAACAGGAGGAGCTGTAAAGGACTCGGGTCCCATTCAAAACGTGCATGATTCCATTGATTAGCAAACCATGGCCAGTGTATATACTCGGCCTGCACATGTCCCAGGCTGGTCAACGTGTCTATAAGTTCCATATGTACATGTATAAACCAAATTTCCATCCATAGACAGCGGGCCCACCTGATGAATGGCTATGATCTTGGACCCATCCGCTCCATTTTAATGTTACTATTACGTGGGATCGAGTGGGGCCCATCTGCCATGCCTTTGAACCGAAGGCTTGGGGGGTCAATTACGTGCTAGCTAGAAAGAATCAAAATTCAAATCAGGCCTATGGAAAAGTCCAGATATTGTAGATTTTGACAGAAGGCAAAAACAACAAAAGTTGCCACTTCTGACCGAGACAACACCTTAGCCATTGTAATAAATATCACTGAGATTTTGAAAATCTCTCGATATTTTCTCGGAAATTCGATTCAACGATATTATGACAACAATATTGAATGGACTTTCAAGAGGTCGGTAGTTCTTAAATTTTCACGATTTTAAGACATAATATCACAATTTTAACAAAAACTATATATATTGAAAATTAAAATAATTCAGTTTATATTTACATCTTTTAAGTTTATAATATTATTCAGTAATTTATTTTAAATACTTTTTAATATTTAAATTTCAGCAAAAAATTTCATTTAATTTCACGAGAAAAAGAAAAAAAGAAAAAAGAAAAAAAATCAAGCTCAATCTGTATGGCTCTAAGAAATTTCTAGGCTGAGAGATTGCCAAGAACGAGGTGGGTCACTAGGAATGGTGATGGGCTGAGCCGAGTTTGGCCCCAGCCGGGGCTGACACTTAAGACTCAGGGTTCAAGCCTTTCCATCCTGAAAATTGATGAAGGCCCCATCCTGAAAATTGATGAAGGCCCCATTTGTTAAATCTGTAGTCTAAAGCCTGAATCTGAAATCTATAGCTGAATTTGAAATCTAAAGGATAAATTTGAAATCTGAAGTCAAAAAATTTGTTTGGTAATTATTGTCGAAGTCTGAAAATTAAGAACTAAATTTGAAACAACCTGTTTGTTAACAAATATATAAATTGTCTGAAATATGTTGATTTGACACATTTGCCCTTATCTCTTGTTTAAAAATATTTTACATTATAAAGAAATTATTTTTTATTAAATGAAAATAAAATTATTCTATTTAATTCAAATAAACTATAAAATACTTAATAAAAAATTAAAATGTTATGTAAAAAATGAATGAATTGAATGAATGAAACAGATACATTATGGGGCCTCACAGCACTGACCATCACCCACCAGGCTGGTGGTGCGAAGACGCTCCTCGAGGTCTGCCTTGTATGAAGGTTTCAAAGGAGATCAAAGTTACATGGGCCCTATAATAATGTATTTATTATATTCGCACCGTTCATAAATCTTTCAAGATTATTTTAGAGCATTGTCCAAAAAATGAATCATAACCAAAACTCAAATGGACCACACCAAAAATAACAGTGGGATAATGATTTTCACCGTTAAAAAACTCGCAGGGCCCACTATAACGTTTATTTCCATCTAATGTATTCATAAGGTCAAAAATATTTGGATCAATAGGAAAAACAAATTTCATATTGATCCGAAACTTCTATGACCCCAAAAGGGTTTCAACGGTACACGTTTAATCCCCTACTGCTTTTTCCAGTGTGGTCTAGTTTATCTTTATATATGTCTTATTTTTCAGCTCAAGTCTTATGACTAGCTCGCAAAATGGATGGACGGTTTAGATATAACAAATACATCATGATGGGACCCATAGAACTTACTTACGTCAATACACCAGCCAATCCGCTTCCCAATCCCGTCCGTGGCTCGGACCAGGATTCATCGCGGAAGGCTTTCACATGAAGTTCCTGCGCCGGGAAACTTAGGTAAGACCTAACGTGATGTTTGTGAGAAATCCACTCCATTTATCCGTTTTGTGAGTTTATTTTAGGACATAAGAACAAAAATGAACCGTATCTGATACTCAAGTGGGACAAAAATGTGAGTATTGAACGTCAACAGTTGAAATATTTGTGTTGCCACGGAAGCTTTGAATCAGGATAATATTTTTGTTTTCATTTCATCCCAGTATGAATGACATTATAAACGGTATAGATGGCATATAAACATCACTGTCTATGCCAGGAACGTTTCAACGGTAGGAATTTTCTTGTACACATTTTCCTTTATCGCGGCCCATTTGAGTCTTGGATACTTCTCAATTTTTCTCTCAACACCTAAAATGATCTCAAAAAATGGATGGACGGGATGGATTTCTCACAAACATCACGGTAGGCCCCACCTAAGTTTCCAGCGGACGAACTCCCCGCCAAAGCCTTTAGCAGGAAATCCGCATCCCCCTGACTCCAGACGGATTGGCTACTCCCTGGGCGGTGCTCTGTTAGCACCTCCATGATGTATGTGTTTCATCCATTCTGTTCATCCATTTTTACATATCATTCTATTGCTTCTTTCCAAAAATTAAGGGATATAAATCTCAGGTGAACCACACCATAGGAAAACAATAATGATTGGATATGCATCATTAAAATCCTCCTAAGGCCCACTGTACTGTTTATTTGACATCCAATCTTTTAATTAGGTCATACAGGCCCAGATGAAGGGGAAAAACAAAGATCAGCTTGATCCAAAACTTTTATGGTCCCCAAAAGGTTTTTAATGGTCGACACTATTCAACACTGTTTCCTGTAATGTGGCCCACTTGAGATTTTGATATATCTAATTTTTTGTCCCATACCATGAAATGATCTAAAAAAATAGATGGATGACATGGATGAAACACATACATCATGGTAGGGCCCACAGAGCACCGATCATTAGCCACTGGCCGGTGGCAGTCGGAGTAGCAGTCCGTTCCCGCAACGGACGAGGATTTCCTGCGAAAGTCTTTGGCAGGAAGTTCCTGCGCTGGGAATGCATGGTGGGGGCCACCGTGATGTTTATGAGAAATCTAACCCGTCCATCCGTTTTTCTAGCTCATTTTAGCACATGTGACTAAAAATTAGGAGGATATAAGACTCAAGTGGGCCATACGAGATGAAACAGTGGGAAAGGAATGTCCACCGCTGAAACCTTCCTAGGCTCCACCTTGATGTTTATATTCCATCCAAGCCGTTTATAAGGTCATTTTCACTGGGATGAAGTGAAAATATCAAAAATTAGACTGAGAGAAAACCTTCATGGCCATATAAATGTTTCAACGGTGGTCACTAAATCTCCACTGTTTCCTCTCGTGTGGTTGATTCGAGTTTTGAATATACCTCATTTTTGGCTACATATCCTAAAATGATCTCTAAAATCGGATGGATGGTGTGGCTTTCTCAAAAACATCTCAGTAGGCCCCATCCAGATTCCCTACACAGGAGCTTCCTGCAAAGGCTTTTGCACTAGTGTACTACCCCCGCCCGTACCTGGCTCCGAACGGGCAGTTCTGTGGGCGGGCCCACCGTGATGTATATGTACATCCAAACCGTCAATCCCTTTTCTTACATTATTTTAAGGCATGAACACAAAAATGAGGCAGATCCAACGCTCAAGTGGACCACACCAAATAATAATCTTGGTTGCATTAAAATGCACCAGTTGCATTAAATGTAAGAGTCATCTGTGATGTGGTCCATTTGATCGTTGGATTTGACTCATTTTTGTTTTGATGCTTTTAAATAATATGAGAAAAGGGATAGAGGGTTTGGCTGTACAGATACATCACGGTGGGCCCGCCCACGGAACTGCCCGTTCGGAGCTAGGGACGGGTGGGGGCAGTACGCAATCTGCGTCCAAACAGTTCAAAGAGATCAAAGTTACATGGGCCACTGTGATGTATTTTTTACCATCCAACCTATTCATTAGGTCATGTAGACATGGATGAAGTGAAAACACAAATATCAGCTTGATCTGAAACTTCTCCAGCTCTCAAGAAGTTTTTAACGGTGGACGTTCAATCCCCACCTTATGGTCCAATTAATCATTGGACCTGTTTCTTTTATTGGATCACACGTTAAATTATCTGAAAAAGTTGATGAACGGTGTGGATCAAACACATAAATCATGGTGGGGCATAAAGAAGTTTCAATTGATTTTGTATTGCGCAAACAATTGAAAAGAAAAACTTTCCGTAGTAACTTGGAAAGGGATACTTTTGGAAGCAAAAAATTTTTGTTTAATAAAAATTCACGGAGCGCGTTTACCATTAAGCCAGACTCCTATCACAGAAAGAATTCAGTGAAAAACCACTTAGTGCTTTCCGTCTTCCGCGTTAACAACGCATTAACAAACATCACTAAACACGGAAATTTTCCCCATTCCGCGTTAAGTGCAAAAATTCAGCGTTAACAAACACGGCCGTAGTCCTTATTTACCACTTAAAACTTCTTAATTTATCCATTGATAAAGTGGGCCACATATGTTCAAAGAAGTAGACATTTTTGAGTAATGAAAAAAAATGGTCTACATTTAAGATGGATAAGTACCCTAACATCATATTTAAATGACATGTTTGTGAAATATAACACATGTACATGTAAAGTCGGGTCGGATCCGACTAAAATTACTTTAGCTCAAGATCAACATGAAAAATCATCAAGCTATGCATGGAAGGCCCAAGCCTGGCCCACAGGCCAAGCAAGCAAGTCCAAATTCGACCCAAAGCCCGGTTAATCTCCTCGTGTCACGTAGGCTATCTGGTCCATTGCCACTATGCACTGGAGTTTGTGAATGGACTACGATGAGCTTACAAGGCCCAGCATGTTTTGGGCCAAGTTGCTTTGAGCCTCAAGGCCCTTAGGTTGCAACTCGGATTGAGCCATAGAACACTAGCTAAATGGACTATAGTTGATCTTCAGCCCAACCCACTCGACTCAATTAACATAGGCCGGTTGAATATTTGGATTAAGGTTGTAGACGGAGGAAAATTCAACTTGGACCATAGTTCGTGGATCCACTGGGTCAACCTAGGACTCAAGCAAGTCAACTCGACCGAGTCACCAATTGCACTCTGTTTGCATCTAACTGAGGTGAGACTTGCCCGATGCAACCAATCCTTTAACAATTCCTCATCCTAAAATTAAACTTGGTCTTCTGAAGTTTAAGTCAATAGTTTGGAGTATATTAGCCCGGATTATGGTTAAGGACTTGATGATCCATAAAAATTGATAAATCCTTAAACCAGAAGACATGTGAGAGTTTTGATATTAACTGTGCAGCTTTAGTTCACTTTACAATGCTTTCTTAGTGGCTACTAAAGTAGGTGATGTTAGGTATGCATCCATTTAAATTCATTACTTCTTAAATAGCCAACATGGGATCCACTGGGTTTGCTTAGAGACTTGTTTATAACTTAAATTTGATTAGAGCAATGATTTATCAAGTGAATTTTCTACCGGAACTGATACATAAAATGTTTTATCATACGAAGGTTTTCAACTTCAAAAGTAATTGTTGCTCAACTTATGGATATTGTACCTTTGTTGGAAGTAATCTTATTTTGCTTTTTTTTTTTTTTTTTCTGCTGAAGCAGAATATCAATCCATGAGACAGGCTATGTATGAGGTTCTCTGATTTCATTCCCTTTTTTGAGATCTCCGTATTGAATTTCTTTTTTTCTATGATAATAAATAAACAATCCGCATTGCTTCTAATCCTGCATTTAATGAGCACACCAAACTGATGCAGGGATGAACGTGATGAGGATAATTACTCCGAATCCATGGAGCTTCTCTGGACTCCTCACAGAAACTTCTCAAATCCACGAGGAAAGAAAGCAGAACATAGAAATAAATTCTAATAAATTCGAAATTGATTAATTGATGACTAAAAACGAGTTCACAACCCATTAAATAGGGGTACCAAGTAATGGGAAAGAAATTAGAATCAAACTACAACTCAAACTCCTAGAATCCGCGACTTACTATAAATAGTAAACTTACTATTTATAGACGGTCGTGATGTCTACTAGTGCGCAAGGTTTTCGGCCAAAAATAGTAAGTGTCCTATTTGGCTTCACCAAACCGTCCTCCTAATTATTCTAAGCTCTTTTCACGTTGGGCGCAACTCCTAAAGCCCGACGGATGAAGAGTTATAATCAACTAAAACTTACTATTTATAGTAAAAATGAAATTAAAATAGGAAAACGACCGTCGATACAGGGGTTTTTCACAATTCCGGGCTGCGCAATCCCGCGTAGCTGGGTTGGTTGGCTTCAGTAGCTCGTTCTACCCCAAAATCATACATTTTACGTTAGATAACTCATTCCAGATTGCAAGATACGCCCGATTTAAGGTTTGATGGTCTGGATCACTTCTGTCGTCGACCGGACCTTTTCTGATCCATCTTAGCTATGTAATTGTCCGCGACCCGCTCTACATAAAAAACATATCGATATAGATTGTCATTTCATTTGGAAAAATCTTATTACAAGTCTTCTTTCTTCGACTCAAGGCCATGTCGTCATCTCATTTAGCCAGTATTGTACTCAAATTGGACACGCGCGATGTGTATGCCCTAGCTTGGGGGAGAATGTTGAGTTTAGGTTGTATTCATAATGGGGCTTTATTCGGCTTTCGCCCACGCCCGTTTTCATTATCTATAAGTAAAGAGGGTTTGGTAGAATGCAAGTTCGTAGCCGTGATTTTGACCCTAATTTTTCCTTAAATATATTAATTTTACAAATCAAAATTAAAAATTTAGTTAGATGCTAATCAGTGGATTGCCTAGGATAGACATTTACATTGGTCATCTCTGCCGAGGATTGCTGAGGATAGACATTTGCATCAGCCATCTCTGCCGAGGACGAAGCACTAGGATTTGGAAAGGCAAAAACTATAGAGGATATCTCTTCATCTTCTTGTGGATCAAATCTTCCACTTGTACAGTTGGAATTGCTCAATGGCCACTGCGAAGCGGGCGATGCCTGAACAGGAGTAGTGCTCACCACAAGTCCATTATTATGGTCCGTCCTCCTAAGGGTACGCGCGGAGAGTTCTTTCTGATCAAACCACCGTGCCAAGGCAATGAGTACTTTCCAAATGGAGCTGTTGGAATCATCGGCAATCAAGACATGCTTATGCTCAAGAAGGAAGGAAACCAAGAAGATTACGAGAGCAGATGTGGAAGCAATGCCGGCAATGAGGAAAAGGCCACGGAAGCTAGCAAGCGTAAGACTATTTGAAGCGATGGTGGTCGATTGATCTGGACAAGTGGTCTGATGGCCGAACCATTTTCGCTCGATTGCTGCCATTGTATCGCCTTCTGTTACATTCAAGATTGCCCTGGAAACATCTGTGACCAGCGGGGAACCTTTGGAGAAGACCTGTAAAAGCGAGATGAAGTTTAAAATGATTATAACATGTTGAATGCTAATAGTGACACTTGTGAATGTGATCCAAACTGTCATTTGGGTTCGCACCAATGTGAATTATCCATTACCCTACATGTACATCTAACCAGTTGCAAGATGACTTATGGATGCGGTTGCTTATTGCCGCTTTCAACTGTCGATCTCCAGGTGACTGTTGGACTCCAAATCAAACACCATAAAAACGTGACTTACTATTTATAGACAACCTCTATTCCTATTAGACTTCATTGTTTTTGGCTAAAAATAGTAAGTATCCAATTTGGCTCAACCATGTTATTCTCCTAACTTTTCTAAGCCATTTTCATGTTGGGCACAACTTCTATAACTCAAAGCATCAAAAGCTATACTTGAACTAAAACTTACCATTATAGTAAAACGGAAACTAAATGGGACGTTTGACAGTCGATCTGATTGAATCTTGCAAATCTGGCATGGGCAACCCAACATAGCAGGTTGGTTGGCTTAAGTAAGTCCTCTTACCCCCAAAATCATATATAATATGTTAAAAAACTTATCCTGGTTTGCAAGATATGACTGATTTAAGGTTCCGACAGTCCAGATCATTTCCAGTACCGCTGATTGGGCCTTCTCTGGTCCATCTTTGCCAATCTTTGCCATGAAAGTATCTGCGACCCGCTCAACATCACTCTGATTCCGATATCTGGTCTAGTTAGGCTAGTCCAGTGGTATGTGCAGAACGTACAAGATTTCGTGTGTGTGTGTGGGGGGTGGGGCGCGGTGGAGAGAGAGAGAGAGAGAGAGAGAGAGAGAGAGAGAGAGAGAGAGAGAGAGCTCACAAAGCCAAATCCTCCTGTTTTGTAGGTTGGGCCGACCATGGTGTACTTATCGCAGTACTTTGCAAGGAAGAGTTTCAGGTAAGGGATCTCGTCAAAAACAGCAGAAACGCCACCATTACTGCCATCTTTCGACAACGCCTCGGCATATTCTTCAGGAGTCGTGTAGGGCTTGAGCTTAGATTCGTCAAAATCAAAGTGCTTCATGAACTGTGTCATGAATGGCCCCTTTTGATGGCCCACGTAGTCCCCGTTCTTTTTTAGGTCAGTGATGTCAGTGACGGTTGGCTGAAGCTGTTGAACCGTCAGCATTGAAGTTAAGCTGGCCGTGTAACTAGATGTAAGTATCAGCACCACAAACACCCATATGATCACCACAAATCTAGACAAGTTATTGACCAGCTTCTCCTCTGCAACCATTGGAACTGTTTGTTAATTTTCTTTTCTTTTCTTGGACCTATGTCTATATATGCCCATATATAAATGTTGAAATGCACTACGGTAAGGTCATGTAATTTTCTTTAGTGGCCAAAAGTTTGGACAACACCATTAGAGCATTTAGTTTGTACTGGTGGGGCCATGGATTCATGAGAGCCAAGAGATGGAGAAGGATGCTGCTCAAAAAAAACAAAGAAAAGAAAAAAGATGCAGCTCATAGAATTCAAGTATAGTGGAAGAAAATGAAATTGTGTCTCTAAAGTTCTAAAGCTTTATGTGACTACGGTGTATCAATCAAACTGAAGTAAAAATAGAAAAATTTTTATAGGATAGCTGTAAGACTAGACATGCTTTATGAGATGGAATGTTGGTCAATTAAGGAATAATCGTTTACTTGTAAATGTAGTTGGTACGAGGGTCCTGCTCCTGTTGGATCCTGCTCGTGGACCAACCGAGCTCATGAGCCCACTGAGTTGCATCTGGGACATTAACCCCGTCGATCACTTTGGCCTCAAGGTTTAAGGCTCTGGAGTTAAAATCGGACTAATATATTAATTCAGGTGGGCCACGCCATGGGGAACAATGGATAGAGGATGCCAACAGAAAGTTTATATGGGGCCTACCAATGTCTCTAGGTCCAGCTTTTTATTACACTCGATCGGTTTAAAAAAAAAATGTTGTTAAGGATTTCCATAGCTAGGGATAGCAGTGGCGTGCTCCAAAAAATCAGTTTGGTTAAAGCCCAGGCTGGCCTAAGCTCAAATTTTCTAGTTACCAAACAGAATTTGATTGGGCCATGTATCATTATTTGAGATAGAACTTGATCAAATACATCCCAACAACTTTCAAATATGTTTTTGATGTAGAGCAGGTTGCTGACAGTTTCATGGCCAAGATGGAGCAGAAAAGGCCCGGTCGACGACAGAAGTGATCTGGACCGTCGGACCTTAAATCAGGCGTATCTCGCAATCCGGAATGAGTTACCTGACGTAAAATATATGATTTTGGGGTAGAACGAGCTACTTTAGCCAACCAACCCGGCTACCGGGTTGCGCAGCCCGAAATTACGAAAAACCCCTGGATCAATGGTCGTTTCCCTATTTTAATTTTGTTTTTACTATAAATAAAAAATTTTAGTTTGATTATAACTCTTTATCCGTCGGGCTTTAAGAGTTGCGCCCAACGTGAAAAGAGCTTAGAATAATTAGGAGAACGGTTTGGTGAAGCCATATAGGACACTTACTATTTTTGGCCGAAAACCTTGTGCACTAGTAGACATCACGACCATCTATAAATAGTAAGTTTACTATTTATAGTAAGTCGCGGATTCTAAGAGTTTGAGTTGTAGTTTGATTCTGATTTCTTTCCCATTGTTTGGTACCCCTATTTAAAGGGTTGTGAACTCGTTTTTATTTATCAATTAATCAATTTCGAATTTCTTAGAATTTATTTCTGTTTTCTGCTTTCTTTCCTCGTAGATTCGAGAAGTCTCTGTGAGGAGTCCAGAGAAGCTCCGTGGATTCGAAGTAGTTATCCTCGTCACGTTCATCCCTACGTCAGTTTTCTATAGGTCTCATTTATGAAAAAGACATGCCTAGTCAAATCCAGGTTGGCCTATCCCCAGCCAGACCTGAAAGTTGATGAAACACTCTTCCCATAATGTTTCTAATCCATCCATAGCCCACATGTATAAAGAAATATTAATTTAGTGGAATGAAAACCAATAGTCCATGTTCAAGATGCATGACTTGCCTAACCAAGGAATGGAATGACATATTTGCATGATGTGACACATGTACATTTGAAGTCATGCTGGGCCTTACCCAAAGATTGATAGGGATGTGACACATGTACATGTGAAGGTAGGCTAGCTCAGCTCACGCACAAACCCAGCCAACAGGACAAGCTACTAGGTCCAAGCCAGTGTGAAACCGGCGCAGCTTGGGTGGATCCCCGTAAATACTAAGGTCCGTGGATCCCTGACTACAAAGGCCATTTTCATGTATGTGCCTTACATTCACACCATTTCGATTCATTTTGAAAGCTCGTTTAAGGGCATTATCCCAAAAATGAAGCAAATCCAAATCTTAGGTGGAACATACCACAGGAAATAGTAATGATTGAATCACCACCATTAAAAACTTCATGGGGACTACTGAAATGTTTATTTGTCATCCAACATGTTAATAAGGTCACAAAGATCCAGATGAAGAAACCACACAAATATCATCTTGATCCAAAACTTTTGTAGCCCATGAGAAGTTTTTAACAGTCAATTACAAGTGTTATCTGTGTTATGGTCTATCTCTGCAGATTTTGATCTGCTTCTTTTTTGAATCATTCTATAAGATAAGTTTTCAAAACGGATGGATGGCATGGATATAAGATACATACATCACAGTGGGCCCCACAGTCAGGAATCTTACCCAACTCCTTGGATGGGAGGATCCATTACCGAAGACACGCCCGTCCAAAGCCAGGTCATGCTTAGTGGGTCAGGTGAGCTGCCTGGCCCATTGCGAGTCTCATACGACCCTAAAAGATATATAGAGAAATGGAAGGCGAAATACTGAGCTGTGTGCAAAGACGAGCGTAGAGAAGGAGAACCAGAAGATCATGCCAAGTTGCTGGGAAGGTGGGCCCCTAAATTCATCATTTAACCGATGTTCAAGGATCCACACCACAAAGCCAGTAAAGATAAAGAAAACCCCGCTAGTCAGCCAAAGATCCACCGTCAAAGGCTTCAAGAAAATCCACGCTTTCTTACTCTCATCATCTTTTATTGGAACTACCATTGCCACGCCTGATTCGGTGTACGGTAATGTAAAATCTACGTATAAAGATCGGTTGGCTGTGATTGTCGTATCCGCTACCATTGCATCGAATTTCTGCCAATGCATGACCCATCTGTAAGAAAAAAGGAAAAAAAAAAATGCACATTCTATTTGCAAAGAGAACTGGTCACCTACAAGCGGGCTGCAGTCATTTTCAGCCACGAAAAATCACGGAAGAGGGGTGTAACACAAACCATGGTGATGAGTTCCCCTTGCAGGGTGACAAGGCATTGTACTTGTTGTATTGTCACAGCAGTGCTACTGCACCCTTTTATACCATTTGGAATATCTATTTTAATAAAGAGGCTGGTGGAACTGTATTTGCTCTGTGCAAAGAGGAATTGAGATTCAGATTAGTTATGCTCCTTGGGAAGTAAATGGGGGTAGTGGATGCTCTGGCCAGAATAGGCAACGAATCTCAATGTTCCAGAGGCTTTCAGGCAGAGATAGATTTCCCTTGAGCGGTTCAGGGGCCTCTCTTTTTGTATAGCTTGGGTCTGGGTCACATCAGATAGAGGAGTTACTAGTAGAATGATATGATAGGCGGCCTGGAGGGATTTTGACCGTCTCCGGGCTGCCTGAATGTTGCCTTTGTATGTGCCATCCTTTCTTGTGAATAATATACTTGAATAGTTTTGTTATTAAGAAAAAATCCTATTGTTAGTGGCTAGCGGCTTGTTGCTATTAGTTTAGATGGGCGGCAGGCGGGTGGCAAGAAACTGTTGGATCTCAGGCTAGAGAGAGAGAGAGAGAGAGAGAGAGAGAGAGAGAGAGAGAGCATCGTGGTGGCTAATGGATGGACGGTGCGGATAAACCACATACATTCACAGTGGGCCCAACTGAGTTTACTCGGTACGATAAAAGCCTACTGAGTAACTCAGTATGCAATCCGATTTCATGGCTAATACGGACGCGGCGCAAGGATTCCAGGTGGGGCCCACTATGCTGTTTGTGAGAAATTCAACCCGTCCATCCATTTTTCAGTCACATTTTAGGATATTTTACCGAAAATAAAGTGGATCCAAAACAAAAATGGTCCACACAGGAGGAAACATAAGGGATTTTGTGACCACCGTTGAAATATTTATATGGCCACAAAAGGTTTGTATCGGTCTAAGTTTTTAGTTTTTTCAATTCATCCCACTAAAAATGACCTAATAAACGGTTTGTATGGCATATAAACATTAAGGTGGAGCTTAAGAAGGTTTTAATGGGAGGAATTCCTTTTCCCACGGTTTCATCTTGTATGGCCTAGTTAAGTTTTGAATCTTCCTAATTTTTTGTTGCGTATCTTAAAATGTGATTGAAAAACGAACGGACGGGTTGAATATCTCACAAGTAACATAGTGGGCCCCACCCAAAATCCTTGTGCAGGAACTTCCTGCAAAAGCCGTTAGCAGGAAATTCGCTTCCGGCTAATACCATGATACAAATGCCTTTTGCAGAAAGTTCCTGTGCAAGGATGTTGGGTGGCCCAACAACATTAATTTGTGGGAAATCTACTCCGTTGATCTGTTTGGGGAGCTCATTTTAGTAAGAGATTCAAAAGTTAGGTGGATCCAAAACTCAATTGGGCCACACGAGAGGAAACTGTGGGGATTCAGTAAAAATCGTTGGGACATTCTTATGGCCATAAAACCTTGTTTCAGGCTAAATTTTTTATATTTTCACTTCATCCCAGTGTTAATGACCTTATAAACTGTTTCAATGGCATATAAACATCAAAGTGGAGCCTAGGAAGGTTTCAACAGTATGTATTTCTTTTCCCACTGTTTCCTCTTGTGTGACGTACTTGAGTTTTGGATCTACTTCAATTTTTTCTCTTGTCCGCTCCACCCAGCATCCTTGTGCAGAACTTCCTGCGAAAGGCTTTCGCAGGAAATCCGCATCCATGATACTTGAGAATATATTAGGGAAGCGGATTGACTGGTGTACCACACACCAGCTATATAACTGATGTAGGTACGTTTGGTGCGAAGATGAGCACGGACGCTTCTCAAGCTCCAAGTTGTATGAACGGTTCAAAGGAGATCAAAGTCATATGAACCCCACAATGATGTATTTATTATATCCGCACCATTCATTTCAGAGTACTATCCAAAAACTGAAACATATCCAAAGATTAACTGGACCACACCACAAATAGCAGCCAAGATAATGATTTTCACCATTAAAAATTTTGTATGGCCCACCATAACGTTTATTTTCCATCCAATCTTTTCATAAGGTCACAAAGACTTGGATGAAGAGGAAAAAAAAATTTCATGTTGATCCTAAACTTCTGGGAACCTCGAAAGGGTTTCAATGGCAGACGTTCAATCCTCCACTACTTTTTGCAGTGTGGTTCACTTGATTGTTATATTTGTCTTACTTTTCATTTCAAGACTTACAACGAGCTTGCAAAATGGATGAACAGTTTGGATATAACACATACCTCATGATGGGACCCACGGAACTTGCTGATGTCAATACACTAGTTATATAGCTAGTGTGTGGTACACCAACCAATCCGCTTCCAGATATTAAGGTTAGGGTTTAATGTTTCACTCTCTTTATATTTTAAAAAAAATTGAAATAATATGGTAGTCTTGGAAGCTACCCAATTTGCATGTACACTCCAAGTAAAAGTTTCAAAATTCATAAATTTTTATTTATTTATTTATTTATTTATTATTATTATTATTATTATTATTATTATTATTTATTTATTTTTTTCTAATGAGGCTTTTGCATTATATTGGAAAGAAAGATCAATTTGATGCCCGCATGAGTATCTTCCCATTATTTTTAGAAACTACTCTTTTTCTTTTGAGAAAAATTTACTCTTAAAAAATAATAATAAAATAAAATAAAATAAAGGTGGACACCTGTCACTAGCATTTGATCAAGATAAGCGATTTGTACAATCATTCGGGCGGGTCCAGATGACCAAAAAGATATTAGGCCCTGCCTATCATATACGAAAAAACAAAAAAACAAGGCTGAAGAGAATGCGGGTTGGGCAGGGAGCCGACGGGGATCAGCAGCAGCACAAGGACAACAAGGGGAGGTTGGTCAGATTAGCTAGCAAAAAGGCAATACACGGAGGAGGGAGGAGGGTGGGAAGGATGGTCCAGAAGGGTGGGATTACCCCCACACCTTTCCTGGTCTTGCGATGCCTTATCTGCCCCACCCCTTTAACATGCCTGGGAAGGGCTGTGGAGCTGAGATAAAGCTTATCGAGGGCGTCGCTGTAGGCAATGTTGGCAAAGCCATCCACCACAAAACTTTCCTCCTGGAAGGTGTGGCAAAATCTAAGATTGAGGGACTGAGTGAGCTGATGGATGGTTCCAATGTTTTTTTTTTTAAAAAAAATTATTTTATTTTATTTAAACCCTCACACACACACACCACCACATACTCACGCCATAGTGGGATTTCACCACCTTTGGATACTTGAACCCTTGACCTGGTGTTGAAACTCCTGAGAGTCTACCACCCGAGTAAGAGTAAAGATTAGAGACATTTGTGCATTGGGTATGAAGATTAATTCAGCTAATGGATGGTTCCAATGTGATACCATAGCTTCCAGCCGCAGGAAAAGGAGGGATTGGAGGCTGCTTCGAAGAGAATGCGGTAGTTCGTCTCGACTATGATTGAGGATATCCCCATATCCATGTAGAACATGAGACCATCAACCATGGCTCGGGCTTCCGCTATCATATTGGAGACTTGACCATAGCGATAATGAAGGCAAAGATCAGATTCCCTAAGCAGTCGCGGTAGACGCCTCCCCCACCTCCAACTCTTGGATTACCCCTCACAGAGCCGTCGACATTTAGCTTTATCCAACTCCCAGTTGGTCTTAACTATCTAACGACCAGAGCCATGTCAGCTGGAGGGGGAGAGTACAAAGCCGAACCGAAAGCCCGGAGGACATGCCCTTTCCACACAGAGGTGTCAACGTCTGGGAGGTGAGCACCAATCTCAATGAGCCAATGGGAAACTCTACTGATTGTGCCAACAGCCTTGAACTTGCAGTAAAAAATAAATAAATAAATTACTTCTCTTACTCATCATATGATCATTTAAGCCTTATCCAATTTACTGGAGTTAGCTACAAGAATCTTCCACCATTCTACATTTGGAATGTTATATTGTATCATATTCACAGCTATGGTACAAGTTTAATGCCTACTACCAATTTAACGCAACTCTCCTCCCTTATTTGAATCACAAGCCATCACTTGATAATGGTGAACCGCATGCCACCACTCTCATCATGAGGAGGCTATTGTACACGCTAAAGGAAGAGATAGATCTGTAGCGTCATAATATTTTTTGAATGAGATGCACCGTGAGCAAAAAGGTTTGTGATATGATCATAGATGGGAGGAGTATTGAGAATATCGGTGGAAAGTTTGAACTAAAGACAGAAAAGCATGCCTTTTTCATACATAATTGGATGGATTAAGAAGGTTAGTAAAACGGAGGTAACTAAAAGACGTTGTATTCCCTTATCCAATGGTAAATATTATAAGGATGAAGTAATTTGTGACCTGGTCGATATGGAAGTTTATCATAAGTTATTTAGTCGACCATGGCAGTACGATGTTAATGCCATGTATAAAGGTTGGGATAATATTTTATTTTTATTAAAGATGGTATAAAGATTATACTTACCCCTGTGAGAACGAAGAACAATGAGCGAATTCAAGACTTCTAAAGTTGAGGGATAGTCTTTTGTAATTATATGGGATTTTGTCAAAGAATCTGAGATTTTGGGAGAGATTAATGCATTTTTTGAAAAGAAAAAAGAAGTAGGACCACGAACATCCTATAGAAGGTGAAACCATTGTTGTAAGAGCTCAAGAGTTTAAGTGGATTATACCCGATAAACTTCATGGTAGGTTGCCCCATATATGGGATATACAACACCACATTGATATTGTCCTAAGGGCAAACCTACCTAATCTGCCACATTATTGAATGAATTTGAAAGAATGTGAGATCTTATAAGGAGAAGTGGAGAAACTAATCCATATGAGTCTAGTGGGGAGAGCATGAGCCTTATGTTCTGCCAGCCCTGTTAACACCTAAAACATTTCAAGATTCGAACAGTAAGTATAAGGAATAGGCTAATAAATATCAATGTTAGAAGGTATTTGAAGCGGGTGATAATGTACTAGTTCACCTGTGCAAGGGAAGGTTTCCGACTGGGACATAATAAGTTGAGGAATAAGAAGATCGACATTGTTCTTATCCTTAAGAAAATTAATGATAATGGCTATGTTGCTGATCTTTTCTAGGGCATGAAAAACTCACATACTTACGATGTGGTAAACATGTACAAGTATCATGAGCCAAGTTCGATGAATAATGATGAATTCTTTCCAAGTGGTGAGGACTAATGTAGAGCGTCGCACAAATGTATATTCTTAGCATGGATAGAGAAAAAGAAGCTCAAACGGAAGCAGAAGTAGTATGTCATATCTATGCCCATTTCTACGTAGGCCATGACATAATTAGGCTCTAAGTGCATTCAGTTCGAAGAAATTCATTCCAGATAGGGAGAAATTGTCATCCAAACTGTAGATCGTAAATGAGCCGTGACTTTTGACTAAGACATTGTCATGAAATGTATGACTTATCGATTTTTATGTAATGATACTCTCAGGGTCAATTGGCTTGTATTGGCAGTTGAATTCATCCCTTCCATAAAAAAACAAATACCTCAGTCCAATACTACAACTTTTAGGAAAATTTTACTCTTTTTTATGAGTTCTAGAAATTTACATCTTTTTAAAAGTTGCTCGTACTTAGTCCAAAAATATTCTAGTAAGGTTTATCTAGACTTTCTATTTTTGGCAAATTATGCTTTTCAAGTGTTTACTAAAATTCGGAAACTAGGCTTTAAAGGGGTGGTCTTTCTGATTATTGTATCAGTCTCTTCCCTGCAGTAATTTTTAAGTCAGAATCTATGCAGGAATCAAAAGATGGCACAAAATCTGAAATTGGTTTTCAATTGGAAACTGTTTCTAACCTTTTCCTGGGTCACGAAAGCAGGAATTTATTCTACTTATGGTTTACATTTCCAAATGGGTACTTTTTCAAAGCTAAACGAACAAAAAATGGTTCAGAAAAAATATTTTAATTCATAATATAACTAGTATGAAGGCTAAAAACCTAACCTGTAGATATACTTGGTAAATAAGATCGGCATAGCTGCCAGCCCTCCGTCCATCAGCTTTTTGGTAGGGAATGAACTCGTAAGGGACAGCATATGGAAGTGCCTCCATTACTGATTTGAATACATCGATGCAGTATCCAGTAACAGTGGTTGCATTTGTGATAGAATCCTTCTTCACCTTCAAGAATTCGGTGAACCTTAGTTTTATAGGAACGCCAATTCTTAGCTTTTTCCCACTCGTTGGTATCACCCATCCCTTTGGTGTCATGAACGTATCTCCTGGCCAGATGATCGGACCAAAATCCGCCATGTTGGTTGAATAAATCTTCTCAAGATTCATGTTCAAGACCCGTGAAATCCCATGGTCTGGAGTCCAAAATCCAACCTTCCTCTCCCCTTTTCCAATAACATTGACTATCTGGAAGGCCGAGGATGGTAACTCGCCATCCACTAAATGGAATTCACAGCCCAATCCTTTGAATTTCATCTTTTTGATGGCGCAGAGAAGTTTCGGACCCGTTTGAGAGACTCCCACCAGTTCCGTTGAATTTTTTCCAATTTCTGGCTTTTGGAAGTAGGATTTCTCCGCCCCAACTCTCTCTGCGGCAATTGCAAGTGCCCACACTGTATCATATGCTCGAATGCCTAAAATACTAAGCGCTGCTCTATCAAAATTGGGATTCATCTGGATGAAATTCTTTCTCCATCTAACCATGAAATCACCCATCTCTTTTGTTTTATCAACATACTGTTTTACACCCAAAACACCTTGCATTGAATCAATGACTGAAGAATCCAAGGAATCAAGAAGATTTGTTAAACCATCCGTTATAATCCATATGTAACCTTCGCCCATCATTCCAAACTCATTCACCTTCAAAAAGAAGCGGGAGGCAAGTGAATATGACATGTGGACGATGAATACTCTCGTTTGCATTGTCATCAACTTGTAAAGCTCTCCAGTGATTTGATTGTTGGGAGCTGAAAGAGGAATCACACTCCTATAAGAGATCCGTGTGTCGGTCTCTTCAAAGGCATCGACAAGATATGGAACAAGTCCATTTCCATAATCAGTGTCTTCGTAAATAAGGATGACCGACCTCCATCTGAAGGATCGAATGATGGCTGCAATCGCTTTCACTTGTGAGGAGTCATTCTGTGCTGTCCGGATGAAATATGGAGTTCTGATGGGAGAGAGAGAAGAGCTGACAGCGGAGAATGAAAGGATGGGCACATGAGCTTTACTTCCAAGATCCACCATGAAATGGGCTTGGGTGGACTTCTGCGGTCCGATGATTGCTTGCACTCCTACATTATTTAGCAAGTCAAGTGCTGCATGATGGCAGGGAAAAACAAGTTAGGACTATGATCTGATGTGTGGCCAATAAAATAATGGATTAAAGTGATATGGTGGCACCATCCCACATTTAATAAACAATTTGAATGGTTAAAATCATCTGGTCAGTGATTTTTTTATCTTGCTTCACCCATGATGAGTCCCACGATTCAGATGGTCACAATCTAGCTATTTTGTTCATGAACACGTTCAGTTGGGCTTTTACCTTTCTTTTGAATTGACACTCATAAACCTTCAGTATCCACCCCACCCAACAGATTGCCCCGCTATGAGGATTACCTTGTGCAAAAATAAACCCCATCCTTTCATTAGTGAACCATACCATAGAAAATAATTTATAGCCACTGATATATAAGTACTGGTTTGCTTAACCAGTAGATGGGGCTGGTTTTTACATAAGGTAATCCTCATGGTGGGCTAACGCATTAGGCGGGCTTGATGTTGTACGCACATAATTATCATCTAACTAGAGCATTCATTACTGAGAGAGACTCCAGAATTCTTGTGGAATGCCTGTTGGAAGATGTGGCTTCTCCATGGAGCATTTGGTACTGAAGAGTGAAATAAAAACCTTCTCAACAAGCTTAGATGCAAAGCATCTCACACCGTCGGTGAGAACAATTCTGTGACGGTGTGCTCCCACCTTTCTCCAATAAATAAATTAATTAATTAAAATAAAGACTATTTTTAATCCTTAGCCAAAACGAAAAAAAAAAATCTCTAATAAATAATTATAATGAAATTAAATAAGATGAAACTCATTTTTAAGTGGCGCGTAGACAAGCCATTTGCTTAAAAATTAGAATTAAAAGAAAGTATAATTGAAATTTGTTATAGGTAAAATTGGACTGACCAGACACCTGGAATATAACGGAGAGATTGTCGGAAGACTCCCCATAAAAGGATCGGAGTGCCAGCTCGACCTCAAGAGTCGACCCCGACCTCTGCTACCAATCTAGTGGCGACCACAAGCACTAACCTCGGCCGCCGAGCTAAGGCCTCGCATCGACCATTGACCCTGGAGGTCGACTTCGTCGACTTTCGTCCTCGAAGGATGGCCTCGGCCATTAGCCTTCAAGTTTGGCTTTGACCCACAACCTCGGCCTTGGAGATTGACCTGACCAACGACTTCGGCCTCAGAGACCGACTACTACCTTGGGGTAGAAAGTATCAAGGGAGGATCCCCACCGTGTGTGGACGAGATTGCCCACCGAGATCTCAGTTGAAGATCACGCCAAGCGAGGCGTGATATATCCGGGGAGAGATCCATTCTACGATATGGGTCTATCTAGCAGATTCACTACAACATGCAAGTGATCCAAATGGTTTATAAATAAAGGCCCTATTGAAGAGCAAGGGTATATGTACAACTACCCCAACCCAATTATGCTCATTGTGTGCCTACCCTGACTTAGGCATCGGAGGGTCCCTGGCTACAACCGGCGCCCCTAGTGTCTCCCTGTTTTACAAGTGCGTGACGGGCTAGCAAGAGGAAGAGTAGGACCAACTAGATTACAACATCAAAAAAATTGGTGGGTTAATTCCTCACTATAATTGTTAGAATATATGTGTTGGAAACAATAGATAATATTTAATAAAATAGAAAATAAAATAAAAAATAAAGTAATGAAAAGATGATTTATTTGTTTGAGTCAAGGTGTGACTGAGTCACTAGGCTTGAAACCAAACCTACTCTCCTTAGACTTCATCCCAAGTGCAACAAGAATCTTGAATAGTTGGCCTTAATTAGGATACAGTTAATTCCGCAGAGAACTCAGTTGTAGAAAATTCAGAGACATGATTTGAAATATATAGAGAAAACTTGATTTTATATTGTTTTAAAACGGATTAATGATTAGGTGTTGGGTTAGGTCCGTTGAACAAACACTTATCTGGTTTCAATTTTAGCAAACCAAAAGGTACACTTATCTGGTTCAATTTTACGCAAAACCAAAAGGTGAATTATACTCTTAGTCCACACATAGACCCGGATCTGTGTTGAGGGTCAAATATTGCATATCAGACCCATTTATTGCATGGATTTACAAGCATGACACCGTTTAATAGCTTAATTTAATTGAATTTGTGATGCAGGGCGTCTTCATGAGCTTGGACTGGGAAAGGACACTAAAAAGCATGGATTTACCGATCTGATGACACTAAAGCATGGGACGGACTCTAGAAGACCATGAGCGACGAAATTATACACCAGGGGTCCGCGGAAATCGAGGAATCGAAGCTCAAGTGGCCTGAAAAGTGTCCAGAATGCAAGATCATAGGGTTCCCACCATCTGATCAGTTCGAAACTTCACACTTGGCTTGAGGACCATAAATAAACCGTACACGTAAAATTTCAGCCATTAGATCACCGTGGAAGTGGCCAAACCGATAGATCAGCCCCTTAAATCCTTAAGTGGGGCCCACCCGATATCTGGATACTCTCCATTTTTGGTCTCGACTGTTTAAATGAGCTGACCAAACGGATAGACGGAGCGGATTTCTCACAAACATCTCTGTGGGACCTGTACATGCAGTGCAAGTGCAAGGAATGTAGGTGCACCGGGCGTGCACCAAACATCCTCAAAGTCGGTCAGTGCACGCTGACCGACATCTCCTTCTCCAAATAAAAAACGGACGCAGCATCCTTGCGCCGTCCGTCGGTTCTGTACAGTGGGGCCCATTCATCATCAAAATTATCAATCTGGACCATCCATTGTGTACAGAGGAGGGTTATTAACCTCACCTAGGTGGAATTTTTCTAGGAAGCAGCGTGTAGCGGATTTTGACCGTCAAAACTCAGGTTGAACGGTGATATGAAAAATCAGGTGGGCCGCTTCAGCGTCGATCCAAAACCGACCATATCCGAACGGTTTTGTGAGTAGAATCCGGTGGACGGCATGGATTTTGAAAAGGGGAAATTATGTGGACCTCACCATCGTCACAGCGTGACGATACGCGGGCTCTGTTTCGCGACCGGACGCCATCCGGTTTTTGCGGCAGATTGTGCGCTCGCGGGGCCGATCGGACGGACGATCTGAACCGTTCATCATGAAGGTCTGCTCGAAAGCTCCCAGAGGACGTTGTCCTTTTGGAAGGAAAGCAAAGAAGAAAAAAAGGGGAAGACTCCGAACTAGCTGCTGTGCGTAAAGGGTGTCTCCGCAGCCGAGTCGTCCGCGGACTCCGTCCTTTCGCACAACCTCCTACTCTATATGAGGAAAAGAGGGGCGACAGTTCCAGGAAGGAGAGGATTCGGAGAGAGCTACGGGAGGTGGAAAATAAAAGAGGAGAGGATTCGGAGAGAGCTACGGGAGGTGGAAAATAAAAGAGGAGGAAACGACGGAAAAACGGAGAGAGGGGAGCAGAAGTCTGGTTTTGCGGTAGGCTGCTGCTGAACGTACCATTGCTGCTGAGGAGGTCGGTTGCTGTGCTCGGTCTTGGGTTTGGGCAGCGTGAGGAGGAAAGGAAGAAAAAAATAAAAGAAGAAAAGAAGGAGGAGTGCACGATTGACGGTGCTGGGTTCTGGCTGCTGGCATGTGTGCTAGAGCAGAGGCTTGAACGGGAGGATTTGAGACGGTGGAGGCAAAGGCAGAGGTTTCTTTTCCTTCTTGTTTTCTTTTCTTCTTATTTGTATTTTAATTTGTTTATTTTTTCCAGCCCATCCATGACCGGCTAAACCTCTTAGCTAGGGCTAAGAGGTGAAGCTTGTAGCCTGATGGGAGAGATATTGCTTGTGCCTTTTGATTAGATTGAAGAGATTTTTGATTTGATTTTATGGGAATATTTTTAGTTTTTAATGGCATGTTGTGACTGAAATTACAATGGGCTTGCAATAGCTTTGAATATTCCTCTTCTCTTATTTTGATTATAATGTCAGGAAGCCCTGATGTTCGCCATCGTCTCCTGGGCATGGTTGGATGTCGGTACCCTTCCTAACCTTCATAATCATCTGATTGGTTGGTGATTAGTTTAATTCTGTTATTTGCTCTGTCTCCTGGGCATGGTTTGATGATGGAATCTATTCTGATTCAAATACCTTTCATCCCTTTAAAGTTATATCAGAGGAAATTCAATTTAATTTCCATGATTCCTGATGTAGGCAAAAGATCTCCCTGATCCCTACAAGTGGATCCTCTGAATCCCTAGTTTCCCTTTTCTGAATTCCTTAAGTTTTAGATAATTATTTCACAATTATTCCTTAAAATTCTATTTGGTTAGATCACATCTTAGTCTAGTTCTAGTTCTACTTGGTTTCAGATAACGTACAGGTATCAGTCCCTGTGGATTCGACCTCGGTCTTACCGAGTTTATTACTACATCACAACCCTGCACTTGGGGTGTGAACAATCTGGTTCAGATCGAATCAGCTCATGCATTATAAAGGTATGGTCCAACCGATCCATTCCTCGTTTACAGCCCAAGCCTTATACAATCCACGTCTCGTATATCCATGAGATTCTCTAATTAGATCATTTCCGATGTAAGGTAAGAGAGTCCCACTAAAAAAAAAAAAAAGTCTTTTTAAAAGAGAAACAAGGGAGAATTTGGATTTGAAACACCATTTATTTCTTAAAAACCTTTTTAAAATAAAGCAATAAATACTACAAAACATCGCTACTTTTGTTATTTCCCGTTGGTTATATTAAACATCCGCAATTCGTTTCTCTTGTGGATCCAAACACATCCCAACTCTGAGATTCTTCATTTCTACCAGTTTGTTAACTCGTGTGACATACCTGCAGACGCAGCTGCAACGGTGTCATTCTTCGAGTCTCTCGTATGGAGAACAAGCCTTGTGGTGTAATAACTATGGGTGGCGTAGAAATCGGAGACCGCCATGAAAATGCAACTCATACTCATCTTTCCAACCCATGATTCCAAATCAAGAACTACCCCGACATGGACCGGCACTGTGGCATTTCCAGGACCATTGATTTGGGCCACCGCAGATCCATGGCATAGGCTCAAAGCACAAAAGATGGAGAAGAAAGAGAAGAAGAGATAGATTTGGTGCTTCATGTGGAGCTCTAGAAGTCAACAAAGACGGAAAGACAGATCGGAAATACGCTAATTATTTGAGGAAGAAAAGCTTTCATTCACATTCAACTCTCTAGAGTATATTCAATCAATGACTCCATTTATAGGCTGACATAGGTTTTCGAGGCCTTTTTCTAGATGGTTGACTCATTCATCATATGCCTTGCAAGTGCGTGCATCCATCCACACCATCCAGATCACAGGACCCACCGTGGATGATGCATAAGAGGTCACAAAATCCCAACAATCCCAACCAACCATTTGGTTGCTATTGAATGGACGGTTAGAAACAAATTGTTGCCAAATCCAAATTCAGATATTTAAGGCCGTGGGTCAGTGTGATTTTTGGGCTATGCTCGATCCACATTGTGGAAGACAACTTGAATAATTATAATTTTATATCTGCATGTCACGTGTAGAGTCCATGTAAACGGCCGTTTTTTAAATGGTGGTGGACCATAGAACACAAGCTGAAAGGCTGTTTAAACGAGGACTTTGAACAACATGTCAATATAGAACGGCTGTCGAGTTTTGTATTTTAGCGACCGATCAAAAGAAATTAAATGATGGAGTGCGGACTTTCAGTTTCGAGGAGACGGGGGGTTCCTGTGACTGCCGTTTTTAATGGGAGCAGATTAGGTGAGACACCCAACACACCCAAGACGGTGCGGTCATTACCCTCGGGCTCACCGTGATTAATGAATTCTTTATCCATGCCATTTATATGTTTTTTTCAGATCATTTTAGGATGTTAATTACCCTCGGGCTCACCGTGATTAATGAATTCTTTATCCATGCCATTTATATGTTTTTTTCAGATCATTTTAGGATGTTATTCTGAAAAGGAAAATGAAGTAGATCCAACTATCAGGTCAACCATACCATAGGAAAAAGAGTGCGGATCCTCTGTTTCGTGGAAACAACAAGCAGCTGATTCACCTTTATTATTGATCCATGTCACCGCAAACGCCACATCCCCAGTTCTTTTTTAATATATTAAAAAAAATAATAATAAATTACATCGAAGGAAAAGTCTAACGGCATTAGACGGTTTCGGAAATACTCAGTACTCTCTTATTGTACTGAGTAAACTCAGTTGGGCCCACCTTGTATGTATGTGGTCTATCCATGCCGTCCATCCATTTTCCCATCTAATTTAAGGGTTGAGCCCAAAATTGAAGTATATCCAAATATCAAGTGGATCATACCACAGTAAACAGCCAGGATAATGATTTCCACTGTTGAAACCTTGCTAGGCCCCACAATGATGTTTATTTGTCATCCAACCTGTTCATAAGATCATACAGACATGGATGAAGGGAAAACACAAATATACAGCTTGATCCAAAACTTTTGTAGCCCCCAAAAATTTTCAAGAGTAAATGTTCAATTCAACTGTTTCCTACAATGTGGTCCATTTGAACATTGTATATGCTTCATTTTTGGTCTCAAGCCCTAAAATTATCTACTAAAATTGATGGACAGAGCGGATAAAATACATAAATCATGATAGACCCCACAGAGTTTACTCAGTACGCTAAGCTGAGTTACTCACCACGCAATACGCTTCCTTCCATTTGGGGATTTAGCGCACGGGTTGAGTAGCCTGACTAGCTACTAAAGTGGCATCACCTAGTTATGTGGGTCTGACCATGATGTATGTTTTGTATCCACACTCTCCATCCCTTTGGAGAGATCATTTTAAAGGACAAGCCAAAGCATGAATCAGATCCAAAACTTGAGTGGAGCCCATGATCACAAAAAACAGTGGAGATAGTCACGCCCACCATTAAGAACTTCTACGGGTCACAGAAGTTTTTGATCAATCTGATATTTGTGTTTTCCCTTCTTTAATGTCTGTGTTAACTTAAGGTCCACTGTAATTTTTATTTAAGTTTCCATTTGAGGATTCAGCGCACAAGTTGGGTAGCGAGACTCGCTACTAAAGTGACATAACCTAGTTATGTCGGTCCCACCATGATGTTTGTTTTGTATCCACACCATCCATCCATTTTGATAGATCATTTTAGGGCATAAGATAAATAATGAATCAGATCTAAAACTCGAGCAGACCCCACCACAGAAAATAGTGCAGAGAGTATGCTCACTATTAAAAACTTCTAAGGGCCACAAAAGTTTTCGATCAAGCTGATATTTGTGTTTCCACTTCTTTAATGTCTGTGTTAACTTATGAACAAGTTGAATCTCAAATTAAAATCACAGTGGACCTTAAGATGGCTTCAACGGTGGATGTCACTCTCCTCGCCGTTTTCTATGGTGGGGCCCACTCCAGCATTGGATCTACCTCATTCTTTTGATCATACCTTAAAATGATCTCTCCAAATGGATGGACAGTGTGGATACAACACATACTATTCACAACCCCAAGTGTAGGGTCACGATGTAGTAATAATTTCGGTAAGATAGAGGTTGAATCCATAGGGACTGCAACTTGTAGGTTTATGAAATTAACTAAAAGTAGAACTAGAAGAAGTGAAACTAATTCTGAAGTATTTGAGAGAGTAATTGTGAATAGAATAATTAAAACTAATAATTTAAAGGTGGGAACTAGGGTGCCAAGGATTCACTTGTAGTAATCAGGGAGCCCTCTTACTTGATTCAAGTAACACAATTAGAATTTGAGTTCTATCCTATCTAATTGAAAAATATATTAATAAAACCAAGTCTAAACTTCCATTGACCTAATTCTCAATGAAGAAGAACTATGATAATTGACAGAGATTTTATCACCAAACTATGCCCATGAGACAATGACAAACACCAAGATTTACCAATCACATAGTCTCAAAGCAGAAGAATTGTGAAGATTAGGAAGGATTTCATCACCCTACCATGCCCAAGGGACGATGGTGAATAACAGGACTTACTAATTTCACAATCTTAAATCAGGAAAAGAAGATACTCAAAACTATTATAGTTCTACTGTAATTTAAGTCACAATAAACATTAAAAATTGAAAGTATTCCTTAAATTATGTGGAGAAAATGTGGTCCATTGTCCTGTGCAAAATAAGAAGGAAAAGTTCATTTTGGGATAGGTTGATGAAACGTTCCCAAATCGCTTAAGAAAGATACATTGCATAAACAGATGATCCACAAACTCTGCATCTCTTTTGGTGATGACTAAGCGATTAACATCATTCTTTTGTGTAGCTCTGGACTTGTTAAAAAACATAGGTTCAGGCCATCATAGGCCCGCAAAAATTAGAAGCAGCTGACTTTGTGGCCGAAGTCGGAGTGAAAATGCAAGTGCCCATTATTTCTTTCTCTGTGACGAGCTCTTCACTTTCTTCCTCTCGAACTCCTTATTTTATCCGAACAGCACAGAATGACTCCTCCCAAGTGAAGGCAATCGCGGCCATTGTTCAAGCTTTTGAATGGAGGGAAATCGTTCTCGTCAATGAAGACACTGATTACGGAACTGGAGTCGTTCCTTATCTCACCGACGCCTTCCAGGATATCAATACTCAAGTCTCATTTAAGAGCGTCATTCCGCTACAAGTAACTGATGATCAGATACTCAGGGAGCTCTACAAGTTGATGACCATGCAAACAAGAGTATTCATTGCGCACATCTCATCTTCTCTTGCAATCCGCTTCTTCCCAAAGGCAAAAGAGGCAGGGATGATGAGTACAGGTTATGTGTGGATTATTACAGACATGCTAACGGACCTCTTGGATTTGATGAACTCTTCAGTCATCGATTCAATGCAAGGGGTCTTGGGCCTGAAACCATATCTGGCAAAAGTCCAAAGAGCTTGATGATTTCACAGTCAGATGGAAGAGAAAGTTCCGCCAAGAGAATCCCGATGTAGAAAGAGTTGAACTAAGTATTTTTGGTTTATGGGCATATGATACAGTTTGGGCACTGGCAATGGTGGCAGAGAGAGTTGGGACTGTGAAGTATCACTTTAAAAAACCAAAAACCAGTGAAAATTCAACAGAATTGGAGACTCTGGGTGTTTCTCAGGCAGGTCCAAAACTTCTCAATGCCATCTTAAACACAGAATTCCATGGCTTGAGCAGTGATTTTCACCTCGTCAATGGGAAATTGCAGCTGTCGGCCTTCCAAATAGTTAATGTGATGGGGAAAGGTGGGAGAGATCGGAATTTGGACTCCAACTTATGGAATTTCACGGAATTTGAACTTGAACACAGGTCCCAAGAAAATGTACTCAGCTTCCAAGGATGATCTTGCACCTGTATTTTGGCCAAGAGAATCAACGTCTGTGCCAAAGGGATGGATGATACCTACAAGTGAGAAGAAGTTGAGATTTGGTGTCCCTGTGAAACAAGGGTTCTGTGAGTTTGTGAAGGTGGAACGAGATCCTCACACAAACATGGCAATTGTCACTGGATTTTGCCTAGATGTGTTCAAAGCAGTGGTGGAGACTTTACCATACACTTTCCCTTACGAACTCATTCCCTTTGAAGGCCCAGATGGGCACATGGCTGGGACTTACAACGACCTGGTTCATCAGGTTTATCTCAAGGTTCGTTGGATTACCATTATGTTTTTAAATGTGTTCTTGATACCACTCGAAACAAACTTCTGGCTAATGCCATACTGACCTCACATGATGTTTAACAGTGTGTGACATTTGAGAAGTGCAGAAAATGCATTCTTCTTTAAGTAAAATGACATTTCCCTCTCAAAATGGCCTAAAATTAACATTGGCTCATTTCTCATGGTAGATGAAATGAGCCAAATGAAAATTTGAGTGGAAGTCCATTGCAGCCAATGGAGATTTTCTGAACGCACTGTAAATTAAGAAAAATTACGATCCATGTTCTCATTTGTGGGTTTTGTTGTATTTGAAAAATGATAGAAATATGATGCCGGGGTGGGAGATATAACAATCATAGCCAATCGCTCTTTGTTCGTCGATTTTTCGTTGCCGTACACAGAGTCAGGGGTGTCCATGGTAGCACCAACGAAAGATGACAGTAAAAACATTTAGATTTTCCTAAAGCCCCTCAATAGGGACCTTTGGCTGATAAGTGGGGCCTTCTTTTTCTTCACTGGCTTCGTGGTGTGAGTGCTAGAATACAGTATAAACCACAAGATCAGAGGCCCACCTTCTGAACAACTTGGCATGACCATGTGGTTCTCATTCTCAACGATCGTCTTTGCAAACAGTTGCGTAAATTACACTTGTACCTCTTGACATCTACTAAGAGAATACCAGGTTCTAAAATCTATTATCTAGTATCCACACATGTGACTAGTATCTCTGACCAGCTTGAATTTAGCATATGGCCTGACAGAGCAAGGGTTTGGATCTAATACATGGGTGTGCAATGTGTATACAGATTGGTTGCTAGATAACTAACCTATTTCCATTTATCACCAGATTGTTGATTTTCTAAACGGTCCACTAAGTCCTCTTAAGCGTACTCAGTCTCTTAAAGTGAATCCCTTTGACTGTTGCAGGGGAGAGAGTGGTTAGCAACCTGTCTAGATTTGTGTTGATCGTATGGTTTTTCGTGGTGTTGATCCTGACGTCAAGTTACACTGCAAGCTACACCCTGATCCATAGATCAAGTGGTAGACTGAGTGAAAGATACCTCGTTTCAACACTGGGGTCTTGGTATCGATCCCTAGTGGGGGTGGCTAACAGTGAAGTGTGAACTCACAGTGGGGTGTACTAACAAGCTAGCAAAAAAAAAAAGTTACACTGCAAGCTTGACATCTATGCTAACCGTTGAAAGACTCCGATCCACAGTCACCAATGTTGCAGAACTATTAAAGAATGGGGACTATGTGGGTTATCAACGGACCTCATTCGTGCTCGACCTACTGAAAGAGATGAAGTTCAATAAATCCAAGATTAGGGCCTACCGCACTCCAGAAGAGCTCGTAGAGGCCCTAAATAAAGGAAGTCAAAATGGTGGTGTTAGTGCTATTTTCCATGAGGTCCCTTACATTATGCTCTTCCTCTCAAAGTACTGTGATAAACGAACAATGGTTGTACCGATTCATCCAACAGCAGGGCTTGGTTTTGTAAGTCTCTCTACACATACACAAATATGGTAATTCACCATCCACTGTGGTGGATGTGAGCATTCCTCATATATACAGATACACATGTATCTGAGCAATAATTCGAAGCAACAATGTTCCACTGTATCATGGTGCAAACGAGATGCATCGAAGACATTGATGGTCAAATCATCTATTTAGACCATCCATTTAGTTTGGTACTTGAAATGCTAACACATACTTACATGTAGAATGGTTTCATTTCATGTTGTTTCCTTGTCAAATTCACAGGTCTTTCCGAAAGGGTCACCTTTCATACCCGACATTTCAAGAGCAGTCTTAAATGTAACTCAAGGAGACGGAGGTGACGATCAAGAAAGCATGGTTTGGGGATCAGACCACTCATTTAAACCAATTCCCAACTGTAACATCACAAAGTTGTCCCGTCAATAGCTTCTCATGCCTCTTTCTCATCATTGGACTTACTTCAATTTCTGCCCTTTGTTGATAGATGCCTTAAATCCATCAATTTATGCGCTGCTAGACCAGTCGAGCCTGACTTGACTGGTCGAGTGGGCCGCTCGACTAGTCGAGGGCTGTTCGACTCAAAGTCCAGCGACTTATGTTTTTTTGGTGTCCGGGCTACTCGATCGGTCGAGGGGGTCCTTCGACTAGTCGAGGGTTACGCAGCCGATGCACGGATTGCGTAAATTTGAAGCGCTTTCCGAACTTTTCTGGACTAGGTGCGTGAGTGAAGTTTCCTAAACTATAAATAGGGGTTCCTAAGATTATTCTAAAGTATTTTAAGGCTTCCTAAAGGTATTCTAAAGGGTTATAGGGTTATCAAAGGGTGTAGCAAGAGTGAGATTCGAGGTTGTTCGAATCGGGTAAGTCCTCTCTCTTTATAATTGATGCTTTCATAGTAGAATTCTGTCGCTTTGTGCCGTGGTTTTTTCCCACAAGAGTTTTCCACGTTAAATCTATGTGTTCTCTTGTATATGCTTGGTGCCATTGAATTGTTATCCTAGATCTAGATCTGTGTGATTCCGCAGGCCAAAATCCCAACAAGTGGTATCAAAGCTATTGTTGGGGCACAGATTTAAATCTGAGGGATTAGTAATAATGGGAAGCACTAGGTATGAGATTGATAAGTACTCGGGGAAAAATAATTTTGAATTATAGAAGATCAAGATGATGGGTTCCTTAATCAAGCAAGGCGAAGATGATGCTCTTGAGGAGCAAAATTCTACTATGATTGATGATGATTGCAATACTCTTGATAAGATAGCTTTATCATCGATCCATTTGTGTCTTACATATGAGGTTCTCTACAACGTCATGAGGGAGAAAATTGCAGCTAAGTTATGGGCAAAGTTAGAGGATGTCTATGCGAAAAATTTCTCTGAAAATTGCCTACACTTGAAACGGCGGTGGTATAACTTCATGATGACAGAGGGTGGAGATCTGAAGGCTCACATCATCAACTTTAATAAATTGATTTGCAAATTACTGGATATAGAGGAAGTAATGAAAGATAAAGAACAAGCATGTATGTTGCTGAATTCTCTTCCGACGTCTTATGAGTCATTCAAGGACACAATGTGCTCAACTAATAAAACCCTGAGTGTCGGCACCGTTATCTCGCCCTTCAAGGGAAGGCTATGAGAAAACTTAATGTTGATATGGGGATATCTTCTGAGGCACTGCTTACAAGGGGTAGGAATTCTGAACAAGGTATAGGTTCTTCAGGTTATAGATCCAAATCCAAGGGTAAGGGCAAAGGAAAGGTAAAGTGCTGGAATTGTGGGAAGGAAGGATATGTGAAGAAGGATTGTGAAAATCCTAAATCTAAGAGAGAAGATTTTGAGGCTTTATACAGGGAGGCCAATGCTACCATGTCAGATGGATCAAGTGGATATGATGGTAATATTTTGTCTGTGTCTACGATCAGACGGTCATACGATGATTGTAAGGGTGAGTGGATTCTAAACACAGAGGTATCTTTTCACATGATTTCTCATCGAAGTTGGTTCACCAGTTATATGGAGTACGATGGTGGATAGGTATTTATGGGCAATGGAATTGCTTATAAAGTTATGGCTGTTGGTTCTGTGCACATCAAGATATTTGATGAGGTAGAGTGTACCTTGACTGATGTTAGGAACGTTCCTGATTTGAAGTAGAATATGATTTCTCTTGGTGTATTTGAGGCAAAAGGATATAAGTACATAACTATTGATGGTGCTCTTAAGGTATCTAAGAAGGCATGGGTAATCATAAAAGCACAACGACTCGGTAACTTGTACAGGTTGATCGGGAGCACTTCACAAGGTGGAGCTGCAGTGGATGTAGCGGATTTCACCTCTGCACGTGTGTGAAAAATTGGACATGACCACATGAGCAGGCATGGCAGGAAGGCTGAGACGTGCGGACAGGGATACAAAGCAGGTGGAGCAGCCACCTGTGAGAAGAATCACATGGCATGATCGCAAGATATCGGCGAGGTACATGGATGATTCTAATATCGCAGGGGATTCATCTTCTATTTAGATGGCTCTAAGTGAGCCTGGTGCTGAGAAGTGAAAGGTGACTATGGGTAATGTGATGGATTCATTGTACCAGACCGACATATGGGAGCGGGTGGAGCTTCCAGTGGGCCGGAGAGCGGTTGGATGTAGGTGGATATTTAGGAGGATATAGCATAGATATAGGGTGAGGTTGGTAGCGAAGGGTTATGCTCAGAGAGAAGGGATCGGCTTCTCAAAGATATTCGCGTCGATGGTATAGCAGGTGTCTAATAGATCCGTAATTAGCGCTAGTTGGCCGATGTGATCTTGAGCTGGAAGGATAGATGTTGAGTCTGCACTTCTGCAAGGGAAAATGAAGAGCAGATCTACATGAAGCAATAAGAGTGGTTCGAAGTTAAAGGAGCTGAGAAAAGACTTTATAGGAGGTCGTGGTTCGACCTGTCGCTTAGGCAGTGGTTTGATTCCTTCATGATAAGTCAGGAATTGATGACATGTAGATCGCCAATTATGACATGTCTGAAATCAATGTACTGAAGACTCGGTTAAGTAGGACATTCAGGGTGAAGGATAGGGGGTTGCAAAAATAGTTCTCGGCGTTAAGACTGAAAGAGGAGTAGGCTTTAGTAATCACAGGAGGAATACCTTGTGTGTAGGTATTGATCAAGGAGGTGATGAATCATGTAAAGTCGGAGAGCGTTCCCTACGCGTCTGTTCTCAAGTTTTTCTCAAGACATGTCCCAAAACAGATGAGGAAAAGCAAGATATCTCATAAGCCTTATTCGAATGCGGTTGGCAGTGTATGTCATGCTTTGGATTAGACTGGTTATTTCACAGGCTATCAGTGTTGTAAGCAAGTACCTCAGCAAACAATATTGGGTAGCAGTGAAATGGTAAGAAGATTATGTCTTTTCTTTTGGGAAGACAGGAGCAAAAGTGGTTGGCATGTGGATTTAGATCCGGAAAACATAATCACTATGGTCATTTCTGTAGAGAAGTTCAAGTTCTGTGTAACTTTTGTGAGCTTGGTGATGACATAAAAGAAGGACGGAGTGTGTACAAGAAGCTATGATACAGAGATAAGAGAAGGGGGCAGAAAGATACACGGTTGAAGATTGAAGGCATGGTGGAGATTATTGACAGATGCCTTAAATTTGTCTATTTATGCGCTGCTCGACTGGTCGAGAGCCTGGCTCGATCGGTCGAGTGGGGCGCTCGACTAGTCGAGGGCTGTTCGACTCAAAGTCCAGCGACTTATGTTTTTTGGTGTCCGGGCTGCTTGGTCGGTTGAGATGATGGCTCGACCGGTCAAGGGGGTCCTTCAACCAGTCGAGGGTTACGCAGCCGGTGTACGGACTGCGTAAATTTGAAGTGGTTTCCGGACTTTTCCGCACTAAGTGCGTAAGTGGAGTTTCCTAAACTATAAATAGGGGTCCCTAGGGCTATTCTAAAGTATTCTAAGGCTTCTTAAAGGTATTCTAAAGGGTTCTAGGGTTATTAAAGGGTATAGCAAGGGTGAGATTTAAGGTTGTTCGAATCGGGTAAGTCCTCTCTCGTTGTAATTGATGCTTTCATAGTAGAATTCTGTCACTTTGTGCTGTGGTTTTTTCCCGCAAGAGTTTTCCATGTTAAATCTGTGTGTTCTCTTGTATGTGTTTGGTGCCATTGAATTGCTATCCTAGATCTAGATCTGTGTGATTCCGCAGGCCAAAATCCCAACACCCTTACCATATTCTTAGCTTTCTTCCTTTTCAAAAACAGGAGCATTTTTACCAACACGTGATATGATTCCATTTGGCAAGGATTCATCGCTATAGTTGAGCGTTTTAACTCTACTGATCGCTTAAGGATGATTGAATCCATTGTCATGCTCATGGACTAAGGACTGTTTCCCATTTGTTGCTGTAGGATGACGGCACCTAACGCACAAACACCAGTAGGTATCAGAGGTGCTGAAGCTCCAACTCATGTTAATGCTCTACAAAGTCCAGACAATACAGATGGGAATGCTGCTCCAGAAGACAAGATTAGCGATGTTCAGTCAGATATGCCACCATCTAGAGAGGGAACTACACAATATATGAATCCAAATATGCCACTACCTACACAGATAATGGATGAAAATCAACACACTTCTTTACTTCTCTCTCTCTTTTTTACAGTGACTATATCCATTTACACTTAACAATTAAGTATATCCATTTACTATTATCAATAGTTTTGTGATCCTAGTTTTGTCAGAAATTCAGAAAAAAGGGAGATGTTGAAATTGATAATTCAAAGTGTCAGGTCTACATTAATATTGGATTTGTGTTCTTGGTGAAAGACAGCCTTCGAAAGAAATAAGAAAAGAACCATGTTGGGATGATATAGAATTAAGTTCTTGAGAAATAAGCTTAACGAGTGCATGCATTAATATTCCATCAATACTGGTATTCATAGTTCTTAGTATTTTGAAGTATTTTAAAAGTAGAAGACTATCCATAGGCATTGCTCTTGTATATATCCACTTGGAATAAATACAACCACAAGGCAGCGATTAGCTTAACTACTGTTAGCACCATATTCTTCTGTTATGGTGAAAGAATATCAGTGTATACTAATCTTAGTTGCTTCTCCACTGTAAAGAAAAACATTGTACTAAACCAAGTAGATCCTCCACCATAACAAATATCCGTTGACTAATCCAACGATATTCTCCATAGTAAATAATATCCCTGTGCTAATCTAAGTAGATTCTCCACTGTAAGGATACTAAGTTACAGGTTTCTCAAATGGCTTTGAGCGAGGTCAGAAAAAAAAAACTTTTTACTAACAATACAGTGTTTATGCTTGGAGTTGCAGATCTTTAACACCTTACACATCACAGCCATGGATCTCCTGGACCCTCTTGAATTGCTCAGTGTGTCTTGACTCTGTAGTCCCCAGCATTGAGCTCCTCTTGAATAGCAGAGTGTGTCTTGACTCTGTAGTCCCCAGCATTGAGCTCATGTTGTAGTGAGTCATATATGAATCCAGGACTGATCACTTCCCTTTTTTGGGTACAATTGATGGGAAATTCTTGCCCTCATCCCTGTCCTAGCCAAATGGGTCGGTTGGCTTTGGGTTTTGCAGTTGGTCTCCTTTTTGTGGGGCCAAGATCTAAGTCTAATTAATTGGGGCCATTTTCCCACCTTGCCCAAGTTTGGGTGAAACAGCTCAACCAGCCCCAGCCCTTGGAAATGACCTTCTAGGGTAGGCTCTGGCTTGCTGCTAAGATAGATAACCCCTTCACTAATGAACATGATATAATTTGGCAGAGGCGACAAGGTTGTTCACTTTTGTTGTATGAGGGAAATGGACATTTTCATCACCATTCCCATAACCTGCAAGCTTTCCTTCACCCCGATTTTTCTTCACCGGGACACCCTGAAGAGGCCAAGGGGAGATCGTCCTAGTCTTTATTTTGGCTTTGACTTGTTTCCCGGCACATACGTGTTGGGTGAAGTTGGCATATGAATACGAGATAAAGTATCTAGAGATGCTCAGGTTTTTCGAGTTAACGACCAAGGAGATCTACTCCTTGTCGTCAATTGGGGTTTTCATTCTGGTGGTCATGACTCGCCATCGTCCACCAGAGGCTGACAATGACTCAGCATTCCTTTGCCTTAGGGCAGTAAGAGCTATTTTCTTGAATCTTGTGTTAAGATTGTACACAAAAGGATCAACAATGGCCTAGAAAAGTTGTTCCCAAGCCCTGATTCATTGATAATCAAGTGATGCATACCAATCTAACACATCACTCTCGAGGGATTTCTGGAACAAGTAGATTAGTGCTTCATTAGTCCCTGCCACAACATCGAGCTCTCTATAGAATGCCTTGAAATGTTATGTGGGACACTCATTACCGTCATACCTCTTGAATTTAGGCACCTCAAAGTTTTGAGGCACCTGTGCATCTATAATGGACATGACTCCTTGAACTTTGTGGATGAAAGATCCACACTTTGCTTCCTTTAGAGCTTTTTCTTCCTTAGCACACAAATTGACTATTGCTCTTGTTAGGGGGAGTATGCTAAAATGGGATCCCATTAAGGGGAGGATCCGATTGAAGAAGGTTTCGGTTGTGGGAGGACATTAGAATTGAACCCCACCCCATTAGCGGGGGATACTGAAATTGAAATTGACTCCTGACTATAGTAGGATGCTGAAATTGAATTTGACTCCTGCTAAGGGGAGGATTTGAATAGATTAAGTCCCTGGCCACGAGTGGTTGTGATGATTGGAAAATGCTCCCATTATTGGGAGTTTGTTGGGTTGAGTCCCCGACTGCGGGTGGCTGAGTAGATTGGAAAATGTTCTTGTCAGAGGGAATTTGCTGGATTGACTAAAAGGCAAGAGGGAAACTGAAAATCAGTATTGGTGAATGGGATTGACTAACTAGAGATTTAGGTAGCTGTGTTAGCATGTTCTGGGCTAGGGGTGTGAACCTTCCTTAGAGAAATCTAGCCATGAGATCTTCCAACCTCTTGAGGATTTGGGCCATTTCCAACATTGATGAGGGTGCAAGGACAATCTCGATGATAATTTTTGATTATTCTGAGGGTGAAAGGGCTACGATTATGTCCTCTTAGATGTCCATGATTACAAGTAATTGGGTAAGGATCAGACTACACGGAGAGGTCACTAGAATTCTTTTAGCACGATGGACGCGCTAGCTAGTTGCTTTTGAGCACAATGGTGGGGCTGGCTTCCACCCCTTGCTTTTTTGCTTTTTATTTTATTTTATATATTTTGTGTGTATTTTCTCTTCTTCTTCTTTTTTTCTTTTTTACTACCGGGAGTGCATCAGTGATGTATATAGCTAGGGTTCCAAACTTTAAAAGGCTCCATAAGTAACATACTTTAAGGCCTGAATGGGTTGATCTTTGGTACTTGTTAGGGTGGGCTTTTCATAAACCGTTTCGACTGCAGAACTAGGGAGGTGCTCTCTATGAACTCGATTAGGATATCTTACATGGCGATTGTGCTCGTGATACATTATGCAAGTAGTGCAACGCCTCCCAATTTATTAAAAAAATGTACAAGAAAATAGAACATATAAGAAAGCAAAATTATATGAATGTAAGAAATTAAAGTATAGAAATGTAAATAATTGAAAGGATAAAGTCATAACATAAATTGTGAAAAAATAAATGATTGAAATATAGAGAGTTGGAAATGTAATGGTAGATGTATCGATACCCTGAAAATTCTAAAAAATCCTAAAATTTCATTTTTCAAGTTGAGGTCTTGGATAGTGGTTAGCTATACTCCCAATTGAGTCACTAGCCCGATGGGCGAAGATACTCATTTATTGGTGTGTGCGGTTTGTGTGTATATATGCAAATAAATGGGTGTAAGATTGACTCAAGTAGATGATATGATTGACTTAGAGTCGTCACTAATTGATAAAACTCAAAATTTACGATCAGCTAGACATCATGAAATCACTTTTGGTTGGAGAGTTAAAATTACTCCTACAAATGATTTGTGGCCGTAGATTATGAGTAAGATGGTGATGGTTTTATAGAATTTTAGTAAAATTTGGAGATTTTCTGAGTTATGGATGATCTTATTAGATGATCGGTTATGGACACTCGAAAACAATTAGAGAATCATTGCTTGAATCAAGGTGCTACCAAGGATATTTCAAAGTCTCAATTTCAATGGGGATTGGAAGAGACTGTAGATGCAAATGAAAATGAGCAAATAGAAAGACCAAGTGACCCTCGGCTTATAATATACTAGGATTTGAAAACTCAACAAGACGTAGAGCATACACTTAAGAATCACTTGAAAGAGAATTTGAGAGGCGTTTGAGAAGGGAGATGCATAATATGGTGCAACCAAACATGCCCCAAAAATCAAAAGATACAACTTCAACAAACCCAAATTTTGATAGACAGCCCCAATTTCACTTTGATTTTGAAAACTCCCCACAACATGTAGGGTAGCGATCGAGCCGGATGCAAGGGCCGGGATCCGTTGATTCATTGACTTGTCCTTATTAAAAATCAAAACACAGCTAAAATCTGCCACGTAATCAAATGTATAATATGAAAGTCCCAAGTCAATGAGAGTGGATTAGCTGTTAACTGAGTAACCTGTGTGTTACGCTTACCGTGTGGGGCCTAGCTACATTTATGAATTTTTTGTATATCTACGCCGTCCATCCGTTTTTCCAGATTATTTTAGGATGTTGACTCCAAAACTTAAGCAGATCCAAATGTCAGGTGGACCATACAGCTGGAAATAGTGGTAAATGACCATTAAAAGCGTTTTGTGGGCTACAAAAGTATTGGATCAAGCTGATCTTTATATTTTCACTTCATCCAGGTATTCTTGCCCATATCAACTGGTTGGATGGAAAATAAACATTACGGGAACATTAAAATGGGCCCTACGAAGTTTTTAATGGTAGAGCGTTCAATCACCACGGATTCCTGTGGTGTGGTCCATCTGAGATTTAGATTTAATTAGTTTTTTTGGACCACATCTTAAAATGGGCTGAAAAAACGAATGGATGGCGTGGATATACAGAACATCATCAAGGTGGGCCCCACAACGAGGGTAACACCCACTAAGCCGTAACCCGTGTAACACCTAATCTGCTACCGTAGTCCGTAGTCAATGGAATACCGCCTTCAAAATTCGATCGATGTCAAGACCACAAAGTCCTAACTCGGACACGTACAATCAACACCAAACCGTGGAACGTGCGCTGTATCACAAACGTTCATTTGGTGGTCCCAAAAGCTAATGTTCCCTGGCAGGAAACAAGTTCGGTCCGTTTATTAAGTGGGCCACATATACATACGGTTGAAACAATGATAACATTGGTCTACATTTATCATTTATTTGTTAATATAGCACATACACTGACAGATCCTCATGATGAACGACCCAGATCATCCCGTACACTTGCCGAGATGGCATGTGTGAGGCGTTTGTGTTTGACGCTTGAAGATGGGGCGACTGGAAGAGGAATCATTGGATAAGTAGCTCTTTATCTTTGTACCATTTTGAACACGTGGGTCCCATGGTTTGGACATCCAGGCCATTGGTCTGTTCAGTTCAGCTCTACAGGATTTAGCATGCACGAAACATCTGCCAGATTGAATACCAGGATCTTTTTCAGTCGAATGATGACGGTTCTTGTATCTCTCATCTTAACCGTTTATCTATAGACCACAAATTTAAAGGTTAAGGTCGTTCTTTCAATAATAATTTTGACATTTAGTCCATCTGCTGTGAGACACAAAAGACCAATGGTCTGGATTAAAAAACCATTGGCCCCACTTCTGTTAAATGAGAACTATTGTACACTGACAAAAATGGAGTACGTATCCTCTTTTACCGACGACTACAAGCGTACTTGCCGTACAAGACATCCAAAATCCAATGCATACAAAATGAGAAGGGCTTTTGCGTCGTATAGACCTACGTACTACGTACGTGAAAAAACCTTAAGCACAAAAGTAGACCTCATAGGTTTTCAGTCCATCCTAAAGTCTAACTTTGTAACGTAAGGTTTTGGGAAGTCGCCATATCAGGCTGGGTAAAAGGCAGCGTCTAAAGCCACAATTATTTCAAATGGAAATTTTAAGAAAAATGCTCCAGTGCTCTTAGAGCACTATAACATATACTGCTTGCAATTGCATCAGGATACTTGGACAGTTCAATCCATTGATCTGGACTGTTCATTAGATTCAACGGTGATTTCATGGGCTAATACTAAAATATCACACGAAACTAACAATCCTAAACATATGAACAATAGCATTTAATATTGACGGTCAAAATTGTTTACAGAAAATAGGTCCAATCAACAAATTTGCCCATGTATTCATTAGGTCCCATCGCATATTGCTTTGATAGCAAAGGATCACTTTTTTCTAGGCAATCGTAACCATTGCATCCATGACTTAGGAAAAGGATGGCTACAAAATAAGGCAAAATCAAGAATGGATTGGATCTTCCTTTTAGTCTGATTTTCGGATGGTATCCCGTGAAATATGTTCTAGACTAGATGGACAGTTCAGATCGACCGATTGAAATGTCCAAATGACGCATTGAAATTAGGAGCACTATAACGAATGGTGCTCCGAGAACATGGGAGGATTTCTGTTCTTTCAATACGCACCACAAACATGAAACTCGTTTCTTTATAGGGCTTTGACTCGGGCAGTCGGGTTCGGGTCCTGAGACGGTATACGTTGGCTTAGAGTGAGACCCGTGGCTCGTGTACGGGCCCGGATTTGAAGCCAGATCAATTAATAAGTCAGCATAGGCCCCACTGACAAGTGGGCCAGGCTATTTTTTTAAATAAGAGATACATGGTGGGTCCCACTGCTCATTCCACTTTTTTAAGCGGTCTATGTGAAATCTGAAATATATAAAACACAAATGGCAATTTAAAGGATTATCATCCGAAGGCTTGATGTAGAGCGGGTCGCGGACAGTTACATGGCCAAGATGAATCAGAAAAGGCCCGGTCGACGACAGAAGTGATCCAGACCATCGAACCTTAAATCGGGCATTTCTTGCAATCCGGAATGAGTTATCTGATGTAAAATATATGATTTTGGGTAGAACGAGCTACTGAAGCTAACCAACCCCACTACGCCGGGTTGCGCAGCCCGGAATTGCGAAAAACCCCTGGATCAACAGTCGTTTCCCTGTTTTAATTTCGTTTTTACTATAAATAGTAAGTTTTAGTTTGATTATAACTCGTCATCCGTTGGGCTTTAGGAGTTGCGCCCAACGTGAAAAGAGCTTAGAATAATTAGGAGAACGGTTTGGTGAAGCCAAATAGGACACTTACTATTTTTGGCCGAAAACCTTGCGCACTAGTAGACATCACGACCGTCTATAAATAGTAAGTTTACTATTTATAGTAAGTCGCGGATTCTAGGAGTTTGAGTTGTAGTTTGATTCTAATTTCTTTTCTATTGCTTGGTACCCCTATTTAAAGGGTTGTGAACTCGTTTTTATTGATTAATTAACCAATTTCGAATTTCTTAGAATTTATTACTATTTTTTGCTTTCTTTTGCTCGTGGATTCGAGAAGTCTCTGTGAGGAGTCCAGAGAAGCTCCGTGGATTCGGAGTAGTTATCCTCATCACGTTCATCCCTGCGTCAATTGGTATCAGAGCAAGGATTTCCCTCGTGCCGATGGCAAACAATGGAGGTATGAATCAAAATCCTGTGGACGGTGATCAAAGGATTCGTTATCTTTCGGAAAGAATGGAAGCTTTCCATCGGGAGAGTCAGTTGACCATGCAAGGGATACAGGCAACTCTCGACCATCTTGCGGATGCGCTACTCCCGCCCCGAGCCCTAGGCGATGCTCCACGACCTTTGGTTGCTCCCCCACCCATGGTAGCTCCACCACCAATGGTTGCTGTATGATGCAACCCCAATTTTCGTAGAGCACTACTAGTAGCAAACCGTAGGGCTACACCAGATGATTCAAGTTCTAGCGACGAGGACCTTAATGAGGGTTTTGCCAGACAACTAATCCATGGAGGTGATCATCTAGATCGTGTTGAAAGAGACTATCGAGGTAAGGCTGAACTTCCTAATTTTAACGGTTTATTACGTATAGAAGATTTTCTCGATTGGCTAGCCGAAGTAGAGAGATATTTTGATTACATGGACGTGACAGATCATAAAAGGGTAAAATTGGTAGCGTTTAAAGTAAAATCTGGTGCTTCTGCATGGTGGGAACAATTATAATTCTCACGAGCCCGCCAGAACAAGGCGCCCATCTCATCATGGCCACGGATGAGATATCTTCTTCGATCTCAATTTCTCCTCAGTGATTATAAACAGATATTATTCCAGCAATATCAAAATTGCAGATAAGGAAATCGAACAGTCACATATTACACTGAAGAATTCCAACGGCTGGCTACACGAGACGATCTGTCAGAATCTGAGTCACAGAAGGTGGCACGATTTATAAGTGGGTTGCGACCGACAATTCAGGACCGAGTTCAGATGTACCCAGTCAGGACTGTGGATGAAGCAGTTTAATTGGCGGGTAAGGCAGAAAAATAACTTGTAAGAGCTCCTGCTTGTCCATATCCTTCAACTCGACCCCCCCCATGACGGGTCCCACGCAGGATCCAGTGCTGTCACGAGGAAAAGACCCAGTACCTCAACTTTCTATAACCACAAACCGTGATACGGGGAGCGGCTCATCCAGACCTCAACGTGCAGCACCCACAACAGCGAGTCCGAGTAGGATTTCAAATCCTTATGCTCGGCTAAGGTCAAACAATTGTTACCGCTATGGCCAACCAGGCCACTTATCAAACACTTGTCCTCAACGTCCCGCAGTACACTTAACTATAAACGAATGAGGCAATGAAGATGAGGCCGCAGAAGAAGACCATCGCTTTGATGAACATAAACAAATCACTGAAGAAATAGCAGGTGACGATGAAATGACGGGCGAGGATCGTGGCGAATTTCTAGTTGTGAGGTGATTACTGTATGCCCCACGAAAGAAATTACATCCACAACGACACAATATATTTCGTACTCGGTGCACCGTCAATGGAAAGGTCTGTGATGTGATCATAGACAGTGGTAGTAGCGAGAATATCGTCTCAAGAGTGATGGTGGACAAGTTGCAGCTACCAACGATGAAACATTCTTCCCCGTACTCAATTGGATAGATAAAAAAGGTGAATGAGACCAATGTAACAGAACAATGCACTATCTCATTTTCAATTGACAAAAATTATAAAGATTAAATACTTTGTGATGTGGTTGATATGGAAGCTTGTCATATGTTACTCGGTCGACCCTGACAGTCGGACCGTGATGTGACCCATCGGGGACGAGATAATGTTTACGTATTCGTTAAGGATAGTCGAAAAATAATCCTTGCCCCTATAGCACCAGAGAACCACCCTGAAGCCTCTAAAGTGGAAGGGAGTTCCCTCTTGACCATTCGGGATTTTATGGAGGAATCCAAGGAAACTGGCGAGGTATACGCTATAGTGGTAAGGGCGAGGAAGAGGAACCCTCAAACATCCCTCCAAGTTTAAGACTGTTGCTAAACGAATTCAAAGAAGACTGGCCTGAGGATTTACCTGATGGATTGCCCCTCATGAGGGACATCCAACATCACATAGATCTCGTCACTGGGGCTAGCCTACCCAACCGCCCTCATTATCGGATGAGTCCGAAGGAGTGTGAGATACTTCAAGTGCAAGTGAAGGAATTGATCCGTAAGGGTCTCTTAAGAGAGAGCATGAGCCCATGTGTCGTACCAGCATTATTAACGCCAAAAAAAGATGGAAGCTGGCGCATGTGTGTCGACAGTCGGACAATCAATAAAATTACTGTCAAATATCGGTTCCCAATACCACGGTTGGACGACATGCTCGATATGTTAGAAGGGGCCAAAGTGTTCTCTAAACTAGATCTAAGGAGCGGGTACCATCATATTCGTATTCGACCCGGTGATGAGTGAAAAACGGCATTCAAGACCAAGGAAGGGTTGTATGAGTGGCTGGTCATGCCCTTCGGCCTATCGAACGCACCAAGTACTTTTATGTGTTTGATGAATCAAGTTCTAAAACCGTTCACTGGCTGATTTGTGGTAGTATATTTTGATGACATATTGATATATAGCCAGGATGACGCGGAGCACAAGAAACATCTCAGGCAGGTGCTGTAGGTCCTACAAATTAACAAGTTGTACCTCAACTTGAAGAAGTGTAGTTTTTTAACTGACAGCCTATTGTTTCTAGGATTTGTTGTAATGTCCACAGGCATTCGTGTGGATGATTAAAAGGCGCGAGCTATTAAGGAATGACCGATCCTAACAAACATTCATGAGGTGAGAAATTTTCACGGGTTGGCGACTTTCTATCGTCGATTTGTGCGAGATTTTAGTACCATAGTCATGCCTATAACAGATTGCATGAAAAAAGGACCGTTCCAGTGGACCGATAAAGCTGACAAGAGCTTTCATGAGATCAAGCATCGTTTGTCTACAACACCAATTTTGGTGCTTCCTAATTTTGACAAATTGTTTGAGGTTGAGTGTGACGCTTCATACGTCGGAATTGGAGGAGTATTATCACAGGAAGGCAGGCCGGTAGCCTTCTACAGTGAGAAGCTCAGCGAAGCCCGAAAGAAGTGATCGACTTATGAGCTTGAGTTGTACGCAATTGTTCAGGCGCTGCGAGATTGGCGGCATTATCTGATTCAAAGAGAGTTTGTTTTGTACACTGACCATCAAACATTAAAGTTTATTAATAGTCATACTAACGTGAATCGTGTGCATGCTAGATAGGTTGCATTTTTACAGGAATTCACGTTCATTCTGAAGCACAAGTCAGGGCAGCAGAACAAGGTGGCTGATGCACTTAGCCGTCGTGCATCACTACTTATTACAATAAGCAACGAGGTGGTCAGCTTCGACTGTCTCAAGGAGCTTTATGCCGAGGATGAGGACTTCAAAGATTCTTGGATGAAGTGCCAAAAAGGTCACCTCAGTGACCTTCATATACAGGACGATTTTCTCTTCAAAGGGAATCGATTGTGCATCCCCCAAAGTTCTCTGAGGGAGCAGATTATTCAGGAGTTACATGGAGGTGACCTCGGTGGACACCTAAGGCGAGACAAGACGCGAGCTCTTGTGAAAGAGCGGTATTACTGGCGGCAATTAGTACGTGATGTGGGAAAAGCCGTACAACGTTGTCATGTTTGTCAGACCTTTAAGGGGCAATCTCAGAATACAGGCCTCTACACCCCGTTACCTGTGCCCAACGGTCCTTGGGAGGATTTATCAATGGACTTCGTGCTTGATCTCCCACGAACACAACGCGGCATGGATTCAGTATTCGTGGTGGTAGATCGTTTCTCCAAGATGGCGCACTTTATCCCATGTAAGAAGACCCTCGACGCAACACAAGTGGCGACTCTATTTTTCAGGGAGGTCGTACGGCTACACGGGGTCCCCAAGCTCATTACTTCCGATCATGACACGAAATTCATTAGCCACTTTTGGCAGACTTTATGGAATCGATTCGATACACGACTTCAATTCAGCAATGCTTACCACCCACAGACTGATGGGCATACCGAAGTTGTGAATCACACGTTGGGAAACCTCTTTCGCTGTATTTCAGGAGAAAAACTGAAGCAGTGAGATTTATCCTTGTCTCAAGCAGAGTTTGCATTCAACAATATGGTGAATCGCTCGACAGGGAGATCACCGTTCCAGATTATCTACGGACGAGTGCCTCGCCACACACTTGACTTGGTCCCTCTGCCCAAACACCCAGGGACGAGCATTGCAGCAGAACATATGGCAGACAAGATCATGGGCATCCATGCAGAAGTGCAAACCAAGCTACATGCCTCGAACGAGAAGTACAAGGAACAAGCAAACAAGCATCGGCAACAAAAAGTGTTCGAGGTGGGCGACCGCGTTATGGTCCATCTGCGCAAATAGAGATTTTCGACCGGGACGTACAACAAGTTGAAAATTAAGAAAATTAGACTGGTACCAATCATCCGAAAGATCAATAACAACGCTTATGTTGTTGATCTCCCAGATGACATGGTAATCTCACGGACTTTCAATGTCGCGGACCTAACTGAGTATCATGAACCAGAGCATGACGAAAACCCGAGGACGAGTTCTTTTGAAGTAGAGGAGACTGATGTAGAGCGGGTCGCGGACAGTTACATGGCCAAGATGGATCAGAAAAGGCCCGGTCGACGACAGAAGTGATCCAGACCATCGAACCTTAAATCGGGCGTATCTTGCAATCCGGAATGAGTTATCTGATGTAAAATATATGATTTTGGGTAGAACGAGCTACTGAAGCCAACCAACCCCGCTACGCCGGGTTGCGCAGCCCAGAATTGCCAAAACCCCTAGATCGACCGTCATTTCCCTATTTTAATTTCGTTTTTACTATAAATAGTAAGTTTTAGTTTGATTATAACTCTTCATCCGTTGGGCTTTATGAGTTGCGCCCAGCGTGAAAAGAGCTTAGAATAATTAGGAGAACGGTTTGGTGAAGCCAAATAGGACACTTACTATTTTTGGCCGAAAACCTTGCGCACTAGTAGACATCACGACCGTCTATAAATAGTAAGTTTACTATTTATAGTAAGTCATGGATTCTAGGAGTTTGAGTTGTAGTTTGATTCTAATTTGTTTTCCATTGCTTGGTATCCCTAATTAAAGGGTTGTGAACTCATTTTTATGGATCAATTAATCAATTTCGAATTTTTTAGAATTTATTTCTATTTTCTGCTTTCTTTCCTCGTGGATTCGAGAAGTCTCTGTGAGGAGTCCAGAGAAGCTCCGTAAATTCGGGATAGTTATCCTCATCATGTTCATCCCTGCATCAAGGCTCTAAAGTCTTATAGATGCATGTGGCTCGCATATTTGCACATTATACACGGAATCGGATTGCATACCCCTGCCTCCATATGAGTCGATACATGCAGAGGCGCAGAGGCTCTGTGGGGTACATCGTGATGTTTGGGTTTTATCTACCCCGTCCATTCATTTTCTCCACATCTTTTTAGGCAGATCAAATGATGAAGTGGACCACATGGTGGAGATTTAAACGCCCACCATTAAAAACTTATAGGGAGTCTGATATCTATTTTCACTTCATTGCATGTGGATCGTGGCTCAAAGTCTTCCAACCGTCCATTCAGACACTCACCTCCCAACTGCTACGTGGACCGGACTTTTAGAAGAGCAGACCATGGTAGGACCCACTACAATGGGTCAAATGTCACAAACACGTGGGGGTAAAAATCGAGTTATTCTCTTATTGCGGACAACTTAAGAATCCAAATTGACAAAACACAAATTGCAATTAAAAATCAGATAATTTTTTCCAACAACTACCTACTTAATATAGAATTTACATTTTGGTGAATTTTTTCAAAAGGATTTTCAATAAAGTAGGTAATTACTATTAGAGTACCTTCCCTCGAATTTTTTAACAGGGACGCCGTAGACCATGCAGCAAAGAGGTTGGTGTCTCAGCCCCACCTTGATAAAACCACCTTGATTTTTTAATGTGAAATCCACCCCAATCATCAGGTGCGTCACCCCCTGTTAGGCCCGGGGTCCAAAACTCATCTCCATCTGTGGTTCAGGTGGACCACAAGATTGGAAACAGTGTGCACGGCAGCGAACACCCTACAAACTGTTTCCATTGGCATGACCCACTTGAACAGGGATGGGCCTGAGTTTCGGGCCCCAGACCTAAATTTAGGTGTGGGATCCTATGGTTGGAGTAGATTTTGTATAATCATCACAGTGGACCTGTAAAAATCAAGAGTGGCATCTCTCTCAATTGTTGCCCTATGCCTAAATATAGAGAATCTCACGTACACGCAGCAGTAGGCCGTTAAAAAATCAAGAGTGGTGTCTCACTAATTTTGGCGTTAGCCCTTACAAACTCAAGATAAACTCATATATATAAATATATATAAAACCGCGATTTGTATATGAAATCTACTCTGGCCATTAGATCCAACATTAAGATCAGGGCCTGATTTCAGGTGAGCCACGCCAAGGGAAACAGTTTGAAGGGTGCGCATTGCCCTGTGCAACATTTTCGATCATGTGGTCCCTCTGAATCACTAATGGAGCTGAGAGCGGAGGTAAATCACTTGTTGGTCGAGGTGAATTTCACATAAACTTCACAGTGGGCCCACCCAAGCCGCTGGCCTTCTCTTTGCACGGCCTACCGAAGCTGTCATTAAGAAATTTGGTGGTGGGTACTCTAATGATATTTCCTTCCCTTAATGAGGTAGCTTATTGAAAACCTTCATGAAAAAAAGTACAGGAATGTAAATTCGTATAGTCATCAGAAGCGGATTGCGTCCAACCCCCACCCGGACAATAATCCGTCCATATAAGGGCTTATGTGGGGCCCACCGTGATGTATCTGTTTATCCATGCTGTCCATCCATTTTCTCAGATCACTGTGATGTATCTATTTATCCACGCCGTCCATCCAATTTCTCAGATCAAATCTGAGAAAATGGATGGACAGCGTGGATAAACAAATACATCACGGTGGGCCAAACAGGAGCCCCTGTATGAATGGATTATTGTCCGGGCCGGATCGTAAGCAATCCGCGTCCAAAGTCAACCTGATTTAGTTATTATCATCCCAAACCCCTAAAGTCAAACAATTTAGACTTTGCAAGTTGCAAAGGAAACTAAAAAGTAAAAAAATACTCATTGACTAATCATATGATATGCTGGGTTTCTATTCCCGAAAAGTGAGGTCGACGGTTTGGTAATCTAGACCACTGATCTGTTGGAAAGCCCCACCATGGATGGGCCATGCCCAAAAATCCCCTCAACAGAAAATAGAACACTAATAACATTTTCAGCAGTCCACATTAAGCTGAAAAAGACACCATATGGGGGATCTGGTCAATCCATGGTGGGACAGAACATGCCAATGGTTTAGATTCCTGAACCATGGGTCCTACTCATGAGAAGCAAAAATTAAAACAATGCAAAGATGCAGGTCTACTTGTTTTTCTTGTTCATAGCTGTATAAATAGAACCGTGAGGCTGTCCATGAATTTCACCTTGTTTAGCTTCAGTAATGAAGAACCAAAGCTACTCCCTCTCCTTTTATTTCTTGCTTTGCATCTTCTTTCTCAGCCTGTTCTCCAAATGGGGATTTTCTCAGAAGAATGGCGTTGGGCTGGCTGAATTCAAAGCTGGAGTTGTTCTTGATTTCGAGACGTTGGTCGGGAAGATGGGCCTTAGCTGCATCCGAATGGGACTTGAAGATTTCTATGCGGCACACACAGATTACACCACAAGGCTCAGTCTCCATATTAGAGATTCAAAGAACGATGTTGTCGTTGCAGCGTCTGCAGGTTTTTTTTTCTTTTGAGCTCTTTGGCTAATCTCTTCTACACTGCACCATTCATGATCATCATCTGCTGTTGTTGTGGTTTAACATATTGCATATTCTCACCTGTCAATTCATGGTAGTGGGAATGTTAACTCAAAAGGTGTGGTTACGTTGGAATTCTAGTTGGATTTGCACAGGAATTTCCACCAATGTGAATAAAAGGTGGGACCCATTGTTGCAATTGTTGCCACCACATGCATGAACATCAATCCAGAGTCCAAACCATGTCCTCCTTTAACTGACCAAGGATCACAAATCACAATAGAGCATAGTTCAAAAACTCGATTCAAGAAGTAGCTGACTCAGGTCGACTTGAAGACTTTTGATCATGGTGTGCCGTAAAGGCCGTTATGTAAAAGTGACGATGGCAACCATTACACGCTATGGGGTCGTAACAGCAGTGACAACCATTATAAAAAGCATGACCCGTAACCACCATTAACGGCTTTTTCGACGTTTTTTTTTTCGAAAAAAAAAAAAAAAGAAAAAAAGAGAGAGAGAGAGAGAGAGAGAGAGAGAGAGAGAGACTGTAATGGCCATTATAGGGGCTGTAACAACCGTTACAATCCGTATCATAAAGGTAACAGTGGTGACCGTTACGGAATACCTTGCTTTTGAATCAATCTTTTTTACTTGATTCGAGTTTTGATCTTTGATAGTTATAATTGAACTATATTCAAGGTACTAATTAATATCTGAATGGGGATAAAATAAACAAAATAGCAGTGCTATACAAATTAACAGCTTCATGAGCTAGTTTAGGAACTTTCCACTCTAAAGAGAAGTTGTGGATTTGAAACTACAGGGTGCACTCAACAATTGAGTAGGAAGCCTTGATGAGTTGGGACTGACTCACTCTCACCAATGAGTTTCTTGCTCACCTATTTTGAAATCTTCCCAAATCAAGTTGACCGGGCTGAGTTTGAGTCAACTCGGCAAGTTGTAGAGCGAGTTCTTGAAACTTACAATATCTAGGGAACAGATGGATCACACCCAAGACCACCCCTTCCTAGATCAAAGATCTAAACAGATTCCAAATAAAATGAAAGAACTACTAGTGACGTATTCCAATTTCTCATATCTTTGTAGCCTCGAGAAAAATACATATTAGGATTAGACCACAGTTCTCACTGACCCGACTTGAAACTCGGCTGAGTTAACTTGATTCAGTGAGATTTCGAGCCAAGTTGCTAGGAAACTCAGTCCTCATTCTGGCTTGACTCGGATTCCATCGGACTCGTCTAGTCAACTCACAGCGACTTGAACCGAGTCACTTGGTTTGACAAAGACTTGCTGCTAGTAAAATGAATAAGTACAGAGTAGGATTTGAACTTGAAACGTCCCCATATGCACAACTGTTAGTTTTTGTATAGTATATCCTTTGTTCTATTAAAACTATTTTAATATCTATTATTAGTTTTAGATTTTAATTTATAGTTATTAATTACCGAGTCGAATAGGATCAGTCTTGGGATCGACCCAACCCGGCCGAACATAGAGTTGAGACAAGATTTTGGAATTTAAACTATATGGATTAAACTACTAACATTAGTATTTTATTGGTCTTCTACCCAAAATATCATATAAAAGATATCTCAAGAGAGAAGGTAAAAGAAATTTATGCAGAGAGAAAGAAAGACAAGACGACAAACAAAACATGGATGGCCTTGTGATAATTGCAGCCTATGATAATCTTTTGTTTCAAGACCAAATAGGCTCTATAGTAATGAGATAGTAGACTTTTCTTCTTCCATGAAGATTTGAAGAGAGATCATGTTGTAGAAACTATATATTGAGGTATGGTGTACAAGCTGTTTCAACCATCCAATTGATACAGGAAGACATCAATTGTTACCGCCTCTTGGATGGGTCTTAGGCCCATAGCCTAGAAATTTCGTTGATTGAATATTTCCAATCTGAGCTAGCAAGAGGTTTACGATATTCAAATATCAATCCTCCAGTAAACTTTACTATCGAAGAAACGTTCCTAAATGGCTCAAGACAAGATACATTGCATAAACAGATGATCCACAAACTCTTCATCTCCAAGAACATGATACAAACATTAGTGATGACCATGCGTCTTTTCTGAAGGCGATTAACATCACTTATTTTTTGAAATTCTTTTGTGCAGCTCTGGACTTGTTAAAAAACGTAGAAGTGCAGGCCATCATAGGCCCACAAAAATCAGCAGCAGCAGACTTTGTGGCCAAAGTCGGAGTGAAAACGCAAGTGCCCATCATTTCTTTCTCTGCAACAAGCCCTTCCCTCTCTTCCTCCCGAGCTCCTTATTTTATCCGAACAGCACAGAATGACTCTTCCCAAGTGAAGGCAATCACAGCCATTGTTCAAGCTTTTGCATGGAGGGAGGTCGTTCTCATCTATGAAGACACTGATTATGGAACTGGAGTTATTCCTTATCTCACCGACGCATTCCAGGATATCAATACTCAAGTCCCATTTAGAAGCGTCATTCCGCTCCAAGCAACTGATGATCAGATACTCAGGGAGCTCTACAAGTTGATGACCAGGCAAACAAGAGTATTCGTTGTGCACATCTCATCTTCTCTTGCGGTCCGCTTCTTCCCAAAGGTGAAAGAGGCAGGGATGATGAGTACAGATTACGTGTGGATTATAACAGACGGGCTAACGGACCTCTTGGATTTGATGGGTTCGTCAGTCATCGATTCGATGCAAGGGGTCTTGGGCCTGAAACCATATGTAGCAAAGTCAAAAGATCTTGATGATTTCACAGTTAGATGGAAGAGAAAGTTCCGCCAGGAGAATCCTGATGCAGAAAGAGTTGAGCCAAGTATTTTTGGTTTATGGGCATATGATACAGTTTGGGCACTGGCAATGGCGGCAGAGAGAGTCGGGACTGCGAATTCCCACTTCCAGAAACCAAAAACCATTGAAAATTCAACAGAATTGGAGACTCTGGGTGTCTCCCAGGTGGGTCCAAAACTTCTTGATGCCATCTTAAAAACAGAATTCCATGGCTTGAGCAGCGAGTTTCGCCTCATCAATGGGGAATTGCAGCCACTGGCCTTCCAAATAGTTAATGTGATGGGGAAAGGGGCAAGAGAGATCGGATTTTGGACACCGACTTATGGAATTTCACGGAATTTGAACTTGAACACAGATCCGGAGAAAACGTACTCTGCTTCCAAGGATGATCTTGCACCTGTATTTTGGCCAGGAGAATCAACGTCTGTGCCAAAGGGATGGATGATACCTACAGGTGAGAAGAAGATGAGAATTGGTGTTCCAGTGAAATATGGGTTCCGTGAGTTTGTGAAGGTCGAACAAGATTCTCGCACGAATGCATCAATTGTCACTGGATTTAGCATAGATGTGTTCAAAGCAGTAATAGAGACTTTACCATACGCCGTCCCTTACGAACTCATTCCATTCAAAGGCCCAGACGAGCACATGGCTGGGAGTTACAATGATCTGGTTTACCAGGTTCATCTCCAGGTTCGTTGGATTTCAACTGTTTCTGTGGATGCATTTCAGACACCTCTCACATGATGTTTAACACTGGAATTTGAGAAACGCAGAAAGTGCATTCTGCATTAAGAAAAATGACATTTCCCACTCAAAATGGCCTGAAATTGACATTGACTCATTTCTCATAGTTGATGAAATGAGCCAAATGAAAATTTGAGTGGAAGTCCATTGCAGCCAATGGATATTTTCTGAATGCACAGTAAATTAACAAAAATTAAGATTGATATTCTCATTTGTGGGTCTTGTTGTATTTGAAAAAGGACAGAAATATGATGCAGTGGCAGGAGATATAACAATCACAGCCAACCGTTCTTCATACGTGGATTTTACACTGCCTTACACAGAGTCAGGGGTATCCATGGTAGCACCAATGAGAGAGGACAGGAAAAATGCTTGGATTTTCTTAAAACCCCTCACTAGGGACCTTTGGCTGGTGAGTTGGGCCTTCTTTATCTTCACAGGCTTTGTGGTGTGGGTGCTAGAACACAGCATAAACAGCGAGTTTAGAGGCCCGGCTTCTGAACAACTTGGCATGACCATGTGGTTCTCATTCTCAACGCTCGTCTTTGCAAACAGTTGCGTAAATTACACTTCTACATCTTGACATCTACTAAGAGAGTACAGGGTACTAAAATCTATTATCTAGTTATCGAGCACATACTATCCACACATGTGGCTAGGATCTCTGACTAGCTTGCATTTAACATATGGCCCGACAGACCGAGGGTTCAGATCTAATACACGCGCAATGTGTATACAGACTGGTTGCTAGATAACTGGCCTAAATATTTCCATTTAGCACCAGTTAGTCCTCTTAAGCATACTCAAGTCTTTTAAACTGAATTCCTTTTGACTGTTGCAGAGGAGAGGGTGGTTAGCAACCTGTCTAGATTTGTGTTGATAATATGGTTTTTCGTGGTGTTGGTCCTGACATCAAGTTACACTGCAAGCTTGACATCTATGCTAACCGTTGAAAGGCTCCAACCGACAGTCACCGATGTTGCAGAACTTATCAAGAATGGGGACTATGTGGGGTATCAACGGACCTCATTCGTGTTTGGGCTACTCAAGGAGATGAAGTTCGATGAGTCCAAGCTTAGGGCCTACGGCACTCCAGAAGAGTTTGATGAGGCCTTAATTAATGGAAGTAAGAATGGTGGTGTTAGTGCTATTTTCCATGAGGTCCCATACATCAAGCTCTTCCTCTCAAAGTACTGCGGTAAATACTCAATGGTTGGACCCATTCATCCTACAGCAGGGTTTGGTTTTGTAAGTCTCTCCCTACACATACGTACAAACATACATACATGTGGTAATTCACCATCCACTGTGGTGTATGTGAACATTCCTTGTATATATAGATACACATGTATGTGAGCAATAATTCTATGCGACAAGGTTGCACCATATCATGGTGTAAACAAGTTGTATCGAATATGTTGATGGTCCAATCATCTATTTAGACCATCCATTTGGTTTGGTACTTGAAATGCTAAGACATGCTTACATGTAAAATGGTTTCATGTTATGTTGTTTCCTTGTCAAATTCACAGGTCTTTCCTAAAGGGTCACCTTTGGTCCCAGACGTTTCAAGGGCGATCTTAAATGTAACTCAAGGCGACAGAATGGTGACGATCCAGAAAGCATGGTTTGGGGATCAGACCACTTGTGTAAACCAAGGCCCCACTGTAACATCACAAAGACTTGCCCTTGATAGCTTCTCAGGCCTCTTTCTCATCACCGGCTTCGCTTCAATTTCTGCCCTTACCATATTCTTAGCTTTCTTCCTCTTCAAAAACAGGGGCATTTTTACCAACGCACAATATGATTCCATTTGGGAAAGATTCATCGCTATAGTCAAGCGTTTTGACCAAATGGATGACTCTGCTGATCGCTCAAGGATGATCGAATCCATTATCACGCTTTTGGACCTAGGATTGTTTACCACTTGTTGTTGTAGGATGATGGCACCTAATGGACAAACACTAGTGCGTATCGAAGGCGTTGAAGCTCCAACTCATGTTAATGCTGCGCAAAGTCCGATGAGCATTCCATACGATACAGATGGAAATAATGCTCCCGAAGATGAGATTAGCTATGTTCATTCAGATGCGTCACCATCTGGAGAGGGAACTATACAACTTAGAAATATGAATCCAAATACAGCACTATCTACACAGATAGTGGATGAAAATCAACGCTAGTGTTCTTTTGTTCTTCTTCTTTCTTACAATGACCCATTTATCCATTTATTATTATCAAATAAGTGTTGTGCCCCTAACATTGTCACAAATTCACAACAAAAAAAAAGGAAAAAAGAAAAAAAGAAAAAAGAAGGAGATGTTGAAATTGGTAGTTCATAATGTCAGGTCCACATTTGGATTTGTGTTCATGATGAAGGGCAACCTTCGAAAGAAACGAGGAAAAAAGAAAGAAAAGGAAGCTATGTTCAGATGATGTAGAATCAAGTTCTTAAGAAATAAACTTAACGAGTGTGTGTACAAACATTACATAAATAATGGTATTCATATTTTTTAGGGTTTTGAGGTATCTTGAAAGTAGAGGACTATCCACAGGTGTTGCTCTTTTATCCACTTGGAATAGATACAACCACAAGGGAGTGATTAACTCACTACTGTCAGCAGCATATTCTTCTGTTATGGTGAAAGAATATCAGTGCACTAATCTTAGTTGCTACGCTGTAGAGTATCCATGTACTAACCCGAGTTGATCCTCCACCATAACGAATATCCGTTGACTAATCCAACTATATTCTCCATTGTAGATGATATCCCAGTGCTAATCCGAATAGATTCTCTAATGCAGGGGCATGTTCACACTGGGCTCGAGTGGGGTCGCCTGTGAGATGCAGGGGCACACTCGGGATGGGTGACCCATGTAATTTGGGGCCCACGAGGGAGGTCTTGTGTGCGAGACTCCTCCCCAGGGGTGAGTAATGCACATTTCACACCGAGCTCGAGTGGGGTAGCCCGTGGGATGCGGGGAGACACTTGGGGTGGGCGGCCCATGTGATTTGGGGCCCACGAAGGGGGTTCGGCCGAGGTCCTAAACCCATGAGATATGGGGCTGGGTTATGAAATAAAGGGATTAATTCGCCACACTCTAACAGTTTGAGCTTTTAGAACAAGTGGTTAATTGTCCTGCATCAAATTAGTATCAGAGCAAGAGGTCTCGTGTTCGAGACTTCTCACTGGGGGTGATTAATGCGCATTTCACACCGGGGTCGAGTGAGGTAGCCCGTGAGATGCGGGGACACGCTCGGGGTGGGCGGCCCATATGATTTGGAGCCCACGAAGAGGGTTCGGCCGAGGTCGTAACCCATGCGATGTGGGGTCTGGGCTATGAGATAAAGGGATTAATTCACCATACTCTAACAGTTCGAGCTTTTAGAGCAAATGGTTAATTATCCTGTATCATTATTCACCGTAACAATTCTCAGTACAGTTATCTTAGGGCCCATTTCGATACCACCAAATAAGTTACTTTTTCTACTTACAGCAGTAGATAAGTAACTTATTTGAAATGAGTATGTTTGGTTTATGATTAATTATAAGTACCCCCTTAGCTTGAGCAAGTTTAAAAAAATAAACCCATTTCCTAGCCATGCCCCCTTATAGCTTGAGCAAGTTTCAAAAAAAAGAAAAAAAAAAAAACCATTTCCTAGCCATACCATGTTTATGATTAAGACTAACAGATCTTCAACAACTTGGACATCACTGCCATGGATCTCGTGGCCCATCTTCAATAGCCAAGTGGGTCTTGACTCTGCAGTAGTCCCCAGAATTGAGCTCCTATTGTAGCCAATCATATATGAACACGAGGCTTTTGGTTCTTTGTGCTAAAAAGATCAAGGTACTTCAGGCCTCCTTTGAAGTCTCAAACTCTTGAAATGAGCCCATATACAACATCCTGGAGGCATACCTTGGCTAATGCTTTTCTGGATTTAATAGGCTACTGCAATTCTAAAGGCTTGTTTGTTTTTCCATAACTCTTGTTTTTCACATATGGTTTCAAGAAACTCTTCCACTGATAATTCTTCTCGCCAGACAAAAAAAAAAAAAACCATTTCAGCTCACCTTGTGAATTTCTCACTCAATTTCCTACATGAATCAAACCTTCAGAATTGGAGCACAAAATCAACCTTGCACAACATGACTGTTTTCCACAATATAAACATTCAGAGTACATGTTTCAAACTTCCATGACTGAATTAGCAGAACAATCCGAATCCTTCACGATTGCATCTTAACTCTAAAACCACCTATCAGGTTTGCAGGAAGAGGAAGGATGACAAGGTAGAAACAAAGACATACACAAACTGGAGAAGATCCCACAGGCAACCAAGGAAAACATGCCAATGTTTGGTTCAAGTATCATGGTTCTCTCAAGAAATCACCGAATGTTAAGAAAATAGCTTGATTGTTATCTACTTGCATTCAATTATCAAAATATAAGATGACAATAATATAAAATGTAATATTTCAGAGAAAAGGCCCTTTTTGGGAAACATCATAAGCTTTACAATACATGCACATTCGATATTTCAATTTAATTGAGTACTGGGTAGTGTTTGATTCTAATGCTTGTTGATGGTAACTGGCCCATAAGTTCCAACTCCCATCAAGACCATCTTATTATAGCAATAAGAAATAAAATAAAATAAAATAAAATAAATAATAATAATAATACCTCATCTCACCTTGCTATTGAAAAGGGATGATATACTATACTGCTCCCTGACTATGCCATAATGTTGTTACCCAATTCGTTTGATCTCTCTCTATTCTACCTAGCAAAAAAATTTACGTCACTGTAACTGGAAGTGAATTAATACAAGTGCCACACTAGTAAATGTAAACTAAACAGTTAAAGACATGATACCAGCAATAATGCAGGGAATTTTCACACTAGGCTCGAGTTTGGTGGCTTGTGTGAAGTAAGGGCACACTAGGGGTGGGTGGCTCGGGTGAGGAGGGACCCATGTGAAGTGGGGCCCACGAGGGGGTTCCCGTGAGGGCCTGACTTGGGCTATAAGTAAATTGATTGATTTGCCACTCTATCAGTTCGAGCTTTTAGAACAAGTGATTAGTTGTCTTGCGTCAAAAATGATATTAGAGCGGAAGATTCGTGTTTGAGTCCCCTTACTAGGAGTGATTAATGCAGGGACATTTTCACACCGAGCTCGAGTGGAGTGACATATGCGAAGTGGGGGCATACTTAGAGTGGGTAGCCTGTGTAAGGCAGGACCCATGTGAAGTGGGGCCCGCGAGAGGGGTTCAGCCGAGGGCTTGACTTGGGCTATATGAGATAAAGGGATTGATTGGAAGATCCATGTCAACCTCTGTTGGCTTGCAACATTGGCTTTCACACCTTACTAGAACTCCAAATATTCAAGGGCACCATGACAGTTAGAGAAACCATAATATTAACATCCTTCCGCAGTCAAGTGGCCGTAGTGGCCATCACAGCCCTTGTAATGGCCGTTATGGTTTCTTCTTCTTCTTTTTATGACAAAAAACTGAAGGAATAAAAAAAAAAAAACGTATCACCCCCATAATGTGCAACAGTTGGCACCGTTACCGTTATTTAACGGTCAATACAGCTCCGTAACGGCCGTTACGGCACACCATGTTGTCTACCACCTAAAGGTGCATCACACGTGAATAAAACAGCTCCATGTTAACCTCTGTTGGCTTGCAGCAGCAGGTTTCACAGCCTACCGGACACTTCATACAGTTGATCTCCCTTTGCTTTGCTTGTCTCAAATTCCAACATTGCATCTACTTTACCTTACAAGTATGAGCAAACTTGGCATTTCTTACTCAAAATAGATAACTGTAAAGCTAGGATACGTAGTAATACATTTTAAGATATGTAGTAAATAGTAATATGAATGTGCAAAAGAACCAAAAAGGCACACCAGGTCCACTCTGTACAATCCCACACACTCCTTATAACAGCAAAGACAATGATAATTCAGCTGATATATAAAATAGTTGTATTCTTTAACGACCTTTAATCCAGCCGTGTTATCTCCATAGAAACCGAAAAGAAAAAGAAAAAAAAAGAAAAAAGAATGGATCACACAATCTGCAATTGAGATATAGAGTATGTTCCGCTCGAAATAAAAAGTCCACCATTGAGCTAATTAATGCCATGGTCCAGGGAGAACTATCATAAGGATCCAAAGCATACCTAAATTCCAATCACATGAAGAAGTTCGCTCGATAATCGTATACTTACCTGTTTTCAACCTCAATTCAACTTCAAAAAAGAAAAGAAAAGAGAAACAAACAGGCTCAAAACACGAGTCCTGGAAAACTAAATAGTTTACACTAACTCTTTCTTCTACTTCTTTTTTTTTGTTCTTTTCATTTTCATTTTTTGAGAGAGAACTAAAATTTATTAAGAACCCCCTCAAGGGTGGAAAAAGAATACAGCCTGGCAACTAGGACAAGAACCAAGAAGCAAGATTAGCAGACTTTGCTGCTTTTACAAAAGGAGCCCATTCGGAAACAGCAAATTTCACTAAACAAATAATCTCTTCAACGGAGGGACTCTTGTTTTGGAAGCATTGATTGTTCCGGCCTTTCCAGATAAACCAGAAGATTCCCACAGCAACAAGCCTCCAAATGGCTTTCCGAGAATTACCCATAGCAGCTCCGCGCTAAGCCCATAAGAGATGATCAACATATTTTGGCATCACCCAAGATATATGGAAAATAGAGATGAAGTGGTCCCAAACTTTGTGCCCAAAGGAGCAATGGATGAAGAGGTGATTGACCGACTCTGCTTCTTCCATACACATCAGACAAATGTTAGGGAAAATAAGAAATATCCTTTGAAGGTAATCTATGCTAATAACTCTCTTCCTCCCAACAAGCCAAATGAAGGCTGCAATCCTCAGAGGGGCACCATAAGACCAATGGTGAAACGGAGAGGGAGGCATGGAGATCGGCCTAGAAATCAAACTGTAAAACAATCTTACCGGGCAGACGCCAGAGATATAAGCTTTCCGAATCATCGAGTCTTCTTCTTGAGGTGACGGCATGAAGAGCTTCAAGCAGCCAAGGAGACTAAGAAACTCCTCAAATTTCACATCCGACATATTTCCTTGACATGGGGGAGACTAGACAACTGATCCACCCTCTATGGAATAGCAATGGCTAACAAGAATAAAGCGGTCCACAGCAATGCTAGTTAGTTTACACTAACTCATACATGCCTAAAAATAAATAAATAAATACATAATCCACTGCAGAAAAAGGTCCAGCAAACGTTAAATTTAAAAATTACCAACCCTTCTTTTAGTAGGCATAGATGAAGAGAGTTTCATTTGGGGCCTAGAAGGGCTACTAAATTGAGTTTCCGAACAGATTATCTATGCTTTGAAAGAAGAGGAAGAATGGTAGCAGACTGGCTTAACGGATGAAGTTGCTTTACTAAGCCCTCATGGATTTCAAGCTGACTTGGGTTGTTAGCAAAAGTTTTTCCACCGTAAAATGCCTTTTAGCATCTTCTAAGGCTCTGGTAACCTTTCCTGTGGAAGAAATTACCTGGAATGTATTGATATATAACGACCCAGGCTGCGCCACCCATGGGGGATCCATACCAACGGCAAAACTCCACCTGCAAAACAGACTCCACATACAAGGTACACCAGCAAATATTTCCAGTAGGGCCTATTTATATGTTGAGTCTGGAGGTATAAACCTCATAATCAATTGCTGAAGGATGGAATGTATGGATGGATGAATTGATGTAGAATGAGAGAGAAACTTCACAAGAGATTGGGGACGGTGATGAAGATGAACTGATTGACAATATTCCAAGCTCCCCACTATTACTATGTCATGTACATGACATGACATCGAGAATCATCTCAAGTGACATGGAATCAGATTCAACATGAAAATGAAAGGACAAGATGTGTACAAAGATATCATCCATACACCACCATGCAAAACAAAACCAAGATAAGGTACTTGCAAAAATGAATACACAAGAAATGTGCCATGCATCTTCCTAAAAAAAAAAAAGAACATAAAGGACCACTTTATCCATGCGACCTGACGACCATGTCTTTGATAACAGATAACATCACCCTAATGAATCATGGAAAATGGCACTAATGATCACCATGTGCATTCAAGAGGGGAAAAACGCTAATGAGCACTCATGCAGAAAGATGGAATGCATGATGCCCATCATGTGGTCTATACTAATTCTCTACTCTTAATTAAGAGCATAAAGAGCAGACTACGCCCCTTCTGAATACTGAAAAGTGGGAGCTTCATTATTCTCAGCTGCTTGAATGATGTCATTGCTTGCATCCTTCCTTCTTCCGAATGGGTTCTTCGAAAATGTTCCAGAAGTCAAGGACAAACACAGCAACATTCTTTATTCGAAATTTACAAATCAGTATCAACATCATCATGCCCTTCTGCCAGCAATTTGGGGTCGGCTTTTAAATTGTAAATTGACATAAGTTTCACGATTGGCGACCCACTCTTTTACCCAGGCTCTTGGACCAACCATGGTGGAGGCTCAAAATGACACCACTCATGGAGGGGCAGCTGCCAAGCAAAACTCCAAGCACCAAGCACCCACAACATGAAGGTCGTCCTTGAATGATTGGATAAACAAAATGGCAGGGACTCATCAATACGCGATTGCCAATGCCACTCACATGCAAATAGAGTCATGCCCCACGCTGCAACTTAGCACAACTATTGCATGACACCCACAAAAAGGAATCTGGAGTTATGCAGTGCCAGAAGAGCCCGCTAAGCAAACCATCAAAATTTAGAACTAACAAAAATGTGATCATGAGCACATTTTATTTAGTTTTGCAGTTGCTCATCTTTTTTTTTTTTCCAACCATATTGGAATTGCTAAGGCCAACCTAATTAGGATTAGGCTTAGATTACACTGCTGCCGCTGCTCATACTGGAATTGCTACGCATGATTAAATCAGTAAGATAATATTATAATTTATCTGAAGAAAATATGGCATTGGCCAATGGCATCTAGCCCATGAGGAATAATATGATCCTAAACTCAAGGATATGTATGGTACCAATACTTCTCAGTTTGTAAAAGTGGTAAAAGTGGGGGCGTGGTTCTGTGATCCAGACATTGACCCACAAGTTGGATGGACCATGCTAATGTTCTCCTCATCTGTACAATCCAAAGTTCTTAAATCCTAACTGATAAATTGGTGGCCCATGGATAGACAGCTGAGATAGGAAATAGAGAAATGATCCACATTGGACTGAAAAAATAGGCCAAAGATTATTATGGGAGACTTAGAGGCTTGATCCACCCACGAGAAGCCATCAGATTGGTGGTCTGGAATCTGGACCTTAGATCCAAGGGCCCCACCCATACAAAATGAAAACCTAAGAATACAATGAATATCCTCAAGTTGAGGATCATATCGTTCCTGCCCAACTCAATAGCCAGACTACGACACCAATGTATTTCCCTGTTGAAGGGAAATCCTTTTTAGTTTGATCCATTAAATCCAGTAAATAGGGGATAAACAAAATATATTACACTACCTGGACATTTTGTCCATTCTCCCACTGATAATTTAATACAAATAGGAGAAGCAGTTATTTGTCCAAACACAAAAGATTCATTTCCAATGATGACTCCGTGCTTCACAATTAATTCGGCATCAAAATTGCAAAGTCATAGGAAATCCCTTCCTCTGACAAACCCTGAATGGCAAGATTGTGCGTGTGTGTGTGTTCTTCTTTCTGTTCTTTATTGTAGAGAAGCAGCAAGATGGTTTCTGCTGGCAAAATTCCAGATTTTCCTAGTATAAGGCTTCCACCTGAAATCATCATCATAGCCTTGTCCCAGATATTGGGGTTAGTCTCGTGAACACTGTTTTGCCAATCATTCCTAAAGCTTCTACCACAAAATATTTCAAATAAAATAAAATAAAATAAAAATAAAAATAAAAATAAATTCCATCAGGCATCATAAGATAATAAAAGGATATTGTATTCGGATGCCACCACGTCCAGAACTAGGGATGACAGCACCCTGCAAACTGTGGTGCACAGTCATGGCACTGTTCACATCCTGCGCAGATGGCCCATACATCATACAGATAAGATATCAGATAATATCATTAATCAAGCCATCTTCATAACGAAAAACTTAATTTCAATTGAAAATAACCAAAACAGTTATATAAATGGATTCTATTTGGATTACTTCAAATTCAATGAAGCAGACTGTATTTCTTTCCTGCCGCAAAATCTTCAGTTGCTTGTAACCAGGTTGCCTGTGAAATCAAACAAGAGGATGAAATACAAGGTTTCATTATCAAGAGCAATAAGAACATTGCATGAGCAGAAATTTATAGAATTGGATGCCTAAAGTGATGGTTGTGGGAATTGAAGTAATAACAGGGATGGAAAACATATACCAAACAGCATGTGGATAAACATGTATATTGAGCCTCTATAGGGTAAAGATTCGTACACATCAAAAAGCTCCCTCACTTCTTCCTCGATTACATTTTCTCCAAGATTTCCAATAAAGAGCGTATTGCAAGGAGGATTATCTTTTGTTTTCTGAAGAAAACAAGACGAGCGAATTTAGTTCCATATAATTCAATGAGTTGTAAGAACAGAGACTTGTTTTAAATATATCCTCTGAAACTGAGTAGGTTTAAACACGTCATCAAAATCATAGATACCCACAATGAATAAATAAAAGAAAAAGGGGAAAGAAAAGAAACAATACCAAAAGGCAGCTGAAGCTCCGAAGAGTGGGGACATTGTATAAAACATGAGCTTAATTCAACACAAATTTATTGTATACATAGCAAAAATAAAGGGAACAGGCAACTGTAATCATTCTCCATTGTGCAGTGAAACCTTTAAGAAAGAAAATATCCTAGTCAATCTATAGAACCAAACTATTTGGTCAGTTCAGCATATATTATATCATGTCCTGCTTTTTTATTGAACTGCAAATTAGCAATGTGGTCTCCACATCATGGGTTTAAATACAGGGCAAAACTGAGTTGACTTGGTTTTAGTGGAGAGTAAAACCAGTCACCCCCACTGAAATATGCATGTCTGACCTCGTTAGGAAGAGACATACTGGTTTCAGTCGCCAGGTGAGTCCCACTATGGAACCAATATTTAAGGCCATGCTCAACATCAGCAGTGTCCACACGCAACATGGTTGCTGGCATACAAAATGTTGAGTTCTGCTGTGGATGATCTTCCATTAGAAAGGTCTGGGGCCAAAAACCAATTCAAGACCTCGGGTAGCTTACCAGATCCAACTCAAACTTGGTTAAGCAGGTTTGGCACATTCTCCATATGATTTGTTTCTTTTTTTGAGAATTAATCATTTTATTGAAAGAGCCAAACAACAAAATAGGAAACAAAACAAAGGAGAAAGAAAAATACAAGCTAACCCACTGGCTTAGGATCCCCATTCCCTAACAAGCGAAAACACCTTTCTGACAATGGTACCATGATGCTAATAGCTATCCTGAAAGCACCTTTCATTTCTTTCCAACCAGATGCACCACCGAGTAGCCATCAATGCTAGACGCCAATTATGCCTTTCTTTGAACCTAGGAACTCCCACGTACCAAGACAAGAAAAGGTCCCTCATAGAATTCAGCATAACCCAAGACATGTTGAAGGTGGAGAGGATGCAATCCCACACACCTTTGGCTTATGGGCAATGTATAAAAAGATGCACTACTAATTCCCATCCATCATACACATGAGGCAGACATTCAGCAAAACCAGCCCTCTCTTACAAATGTTATCAATGGTTAAGATCCTATTTCTGCCTGTGAGCCAAACGAATGCTGCCACCTTCAAAGGGCCATGATACTTCCAAATGAAACCTGTATGGGAGCATCTAATTGTAGGACCCGTCCCCCGGATCACCTCAAGGAAAGAAGGCACTAAAAATCCTCTTGACTTATCCCTAAGCCAATATAGATCATCCATGGCATTTGGATCGGGATTTATGTCTTCCATCAAAGAGCAGATTTGTCATCTTGTCAATCTCATCATCAGTCGAGTTGCGGCGAGCAAGGGGGGGCCACGTGCCGCTGGTGTCTTGAACGTTGAAACATTCAGTGACAGAGATGGATTGGTTCGAGCACAACCTCTTAAGGTGAGGAAAACGAGATCTTAGGGAAGATTCCCCTAACCAACTGTCGTCCTAGAATTTCACATTAATCCCGCTGCCCATTGAGATTCCCATCTCAAGGAGAACTTTGCCTGCCATTCGAGCAACGTGTTTCTAACAAAAAGAAGCCCTGTACATTGAGGAGTCCTTCCATCTACCCAAACTCAAGGCGTCATACTTACCCACAATGACCTTTCTTCACAAGCTCTCCTCCACCCCCAAACCTCCACACTCATTTTCCCAACAATGCCGAGTTAACCTCCTCCAAGACTCTAATTCTAGCTCCACCCACAATGTAAGGCCTACAGACCTCTCAACTAAGAAAATGGAACTTGCTCTGTTATGACAAGAAAAGGGGAGAGAGGATCCCCGTGGCGGAGGCCTCTGGACCCTTTAAAGCAATGTTTTAAACAACTGTAGCGTGTTGTGTAGCATTCAACCCTTCGTAGCGTGTAGCGTAAGCTACACAATACTTCCATTTTGTAATTTAAAAATAAGAAAAATATGATAAATGGTAAATAACAAAAGCAACAAAAATATAAAAATGTCACATTCTTCAAAATAAAAATCCCACAGGTAAGAGCACATACTTTAGCAGGCCGCACCATAGAAAACAATAGATAGCCACACATATATTGAAAAAGAATTGAAAAAAAAAAATGATAAACAACAAAAAAATGCACAATAACCGACATTTTAAGAAGAAGAAGAAGAAAAAACACCTCCAAGTAACTAATGATTTTCATTGTATATGAAAAGAAACTCACTAAGGAGCAAAAACATAACAATTGCAGGCTCAAGAGGAGATTCAATTAATGAAAACTCTAAAAATTTAAGCTCCATAGCCATTTGGAACCGGAATTAGGGAAATCTAATTTCTCCTTCATTTCTTCTCCAATGATTGTGAAAATACATTAAACGGACCTCCTTATAGGCTCTAAAATTTGGCCAAAGAAGCCCATTTGATGGCCTTTTGGATCAAAAGATTTGAAGAGGGGGAGATGAAGTTGTGTCGGCTAGCGCTTTCCAAGGGGTTTTCGAAAACCCTATTTCGATTTTCTCTTTTAAATTAAGTTTAGGACATCTTGTAGTGTGAATTCAACACACGTTATATCAATTAAACACCATTCTTTAAGAATAAAATCAATACAATAATATTAGTTGTTGGTTATATAATATAAGATTTTTAAAAATACGAGTTTATCACCATTTTGAACAAAGAAAAGTTAGGGAAAAAAAAAAAGTGCAGCGTAGGCTGCGTAGTGCACAATACCTGCATTACACGCTACGGATTCGTAGCGTACGCTACGCTATTTGATTGTGCTACGTAGCATACGCCACACATGCTGTTTAATACATTGCTTTGAAGTAACCAAAGGGAGACACGTTAGTGAGAACAAAAAAATAGGTAGATGACACACAAGCATGCAGCCACCCCTCCATTTGACCCTGAACCCAAGCCTACCCAACATGTAGTCCAGGAATTCTCAATCCATATAACCGTACACTTTTTCTAGAGCAACCTTATAGACAATACCTTTCAAACGCGCCCCGTGACAAGAATCTTTGCACTCATGAGCAAGAAGAGAACTGTCAATTATTTGCTTGTTAGAAATAAATGCACTTTGAAAAGGGGATATAACCTTAGACATGACTGACCTGAATCTTTGGGCTTAAGACCTTAGCAACAATCTTATAGTGAATTTTAAGAAGGCTAATAGGGTGGAAATCTTTGAGAGAGGACGCCCCTTCAATTTAAGAATGAGTGCAATGAAAGAACAGCCCAATTCCCTCAACAACCTACCAGACTCACAGAATTCCAATACATATGCACATCATATTGCCCTTGATGACCTCCCAAAAAACTTGGGGAAGAAAGCCTGATTTGTTTCTAATACAGTACACAACTAAAAAGTATAACCTTCATAACAGGTAATGCAATATACCTAAATAGAATATCGTAGCCATAATATATTAATACCCCTCCTAAGAACCCTTGATAATATCCTCAAACTTGAATTTATTGACATCCCGACCATCTCCATTAGCAAGAAATCCTCTGGTGAATGCATCGGGCCATGGAATTTTAATTTTCTAGGCCAATTACAACTAAATCTTGGAAACTAGAGGCTATTTGTACAATAGTTGCCAAGCATCAGATCCATCTGGAACTTTGTCCCTGTCACTAATGTATGAAGACTGCTCTCTCGTCCAACAAAAAGATGAGAATGATATGATTAACACATGGAATCATGGTCCACGGTAATTAGTATCAAATACTGAAATTGGTGATAGACACCAAAATTTTAATCCACACAAGGATCATTCATTGAAGCACTGGTATAGATATGGCTACCAAACCTTTCAGACATTCAGTGAAACATAAAAGGAAGCAATTTCGCTATTGTAAAAGCAGCTTGGCTGTAAGTGCAAATTCAGGGACCAAGCCAATAAGTATCTAATCCTAGGTTACCTGGATCACAAGTTGCTCCAGTATGTGGTATGGGAACGGGTATGTGGTACACTACTTCCAATGTGTGGTAAGTGAGGGGTAGGATCATGCGGCTCACTCCAATACATGCAACAGGCATGTAGAGTAATAGTATAGTTTTATATATCGATTGTATATGAAATGAAGAATATTATTATTATAGGTGCCACAAGCATAATATTATGTATATGCATCGTCATCATCATCTAAGCCCTATACCAACTAATTGGGGTTGGCTACATGAATTCTCAATATAAATTTATACAACAATTTAATCTACAGTAGAAGTATATAATCATGATTTAGGATCAGTAAAAATAGCAATCCAGATCGCAAACACCCATAATCTGGATTATCAGGATTTATAATAGAAATGTAAGGGAGTTGCTGGTTTGGGTGACATTGATTTTCTTTTCAAATATTTTGGGTGACATTGATCAAATCCTCAATATGCTCATATTTGCACATAGATTGATACTAATGATAGAATTTGCACATAGATTGATACTAATGATAGAATTGAGTGAAATCTTTCAAAAAAAATGATAGAATTGAGTGAAAGCATGAATAGGGATTCAAGTTCTGATTGAGAGATTTTTGGCAAAGTTCTAGAATATGAGAACATTCAAAAATTTTGTGACCACTGCAAAGTTGCAATTAATGTTAAAGAGGAATGCATATATCTCATGTCACCTTATAAGACTCCAAATACGGTAGTGGAATAGCTTGAAATTATATTTCCATTTGCACGTACATATATACATATATAATACTTTGAATAAATATAAAACAAAATCAATCAACTTGAACTCGTACTCACAAAAGTATTTGTGTGGATACAAACAAACAGACACAAACCCACAGAGACTAGAGACTGAGAAATTGATGGATGCTTGAAAAAGATAAACATAAATTCAAGTGAAGTAGAATGGAAGTGACATAAGGAAGCGTGCGATGAGGAACATCACTATCTACCTCAAGTGTGCAAAACCTTGAATCCACAAGGAAAAAAAGAAAGGAAAATCGGAATTTTTATTAATCAATAATTGTGTAATCTGTCTAATTTCTCAATTACACCACTAATAAAGAAAAATTAAAACCCTAATTCGTAATTACCTAAAATAGCAAAATTCTAACCCTAATAGAAGTCCTAATTCTAGTACAACTCTTCCAAAGCCTAATTTTCAAAAATAAGTAGTCTAAATAAACTTTACCAGAAGAGTCCTAGCATAATTACAAGTAATTTCTTAAAAAGATTGAAATCTAAAACTCTAAAAATAAGAAAATACGACAAAATTCAGAATAACTAAAAATAGTAAAATTTTCTAAAATCGGAATTACCAAAAATAGTAAAATTTTCTTGAAAATCCCATTTTTGAACTAGAATGAAGCATTTTCTCATGAAATGGACCGACGTGACCCACAATGTGGGTTGGTTGACCCCGGATGGCCCGTTTCGATAAAGATAGGTTGTGCATCTCATAACCATACCTGGATCAAAGTTATGGCCAATTTACGGTTCACAGTTCAAACATCAATTTCTCCCTATCTAGATTGAAGTTCTTCAAACCGGACGAATCTAGGGCCCAATTATGTCATGCCCTATGTAAGATTGGGCCGGATCTGATGAATTACTTCCACTTCCATTTGCCCTTCTTTTGGTTCAGTCATGCTAGGAATGTATACGTGCCACATCCTACATCAAGAAGGAAATGGATGCATTCACAACCACATTCAATCACTATAATTAGGCCCAAGCGGACGCCACAGCCTGCACAATGGACAGAACAGGCCACTGAAATTGTCCAGAGGTCGGATCAATGGTTTTGGTCACCTTGTGGGTCTCACTCAGGGTGTCCCAAATTGGTTACGTATCGGCCGTAACGGCCGATACGTAACGGTAACGGTGGGACCCGTTACGCGATACGGGGTCGAAACAGCCGTTAAAAAAAAAAAAAAAAAAAAAAAACCTTACCTTTTTTTTTCCTTTCTTTTCTTCTTCTTCTTCTCTTTCTTCTTCTTCTTCTTCTTCTTCTTCTTCTTCTCGAGCAGCTGCGGCTGCGGCTGCTTCCTTTCTTCTTCTTCTTCTTCCTCTCTCTCTCACTCTCTCTCTGTCTCTCTCTCAATCTCTTCTTTCCCGTTTCCCTCTTTTTTTCTTTTCTTTCTTTCCCTCTTTTTTTTCTTTTCGTTTCCCTCTCTCTCCGTTTTTTTTTTATTTACCGCAGCTGACTGCGGTACGTGTCACGCAAAGACGAGCGCTGACACTCCTCGAGCTCCGAGTTGTACGAACGGTTCAAATGAGATCAAAGTTATATGGGCTCCACGGTGATGTATTTATTACATCTACACCGTTCACCTATTTTCAGAGATCATTTTAGAGCACCGGCCAAAAAATGAATTATATCCAGAGATCATCTGGACCACACCAAAAACAGCAGCAGGGATAATGATTTTCACGGTTAAAAAATTTAGGGCGCACGTAACGTTTATTTTCCATTCAATCATATCAGAACCGAGTGGGCCTCACCATAATGTATATATTTTATCCATATCATCCATCCATTTTGCATCGTCATTTTAAGGCAGGATTCAAAAAATTAGTAATATCCAAATATCAGGTGGACCACACCATAGGAAATAGTGGTTATAGAATGCTCACCATTAAAAATTTCCTAAAGTCCACTGTAATGTTTATTTTCAATCTAACCTGTTAATTGGGTCACATTGACGTGGATGAAAGGAAAACACCCATGTCAGCTTGATCTAAAACTTTTCTAGCCCTCAATAAATTTTTAATGGTGAACGTTTAATTATTATTGTTTCTTATGGTGCAATCCACTCGAGCTTTGGATGTGCCTCATTTTTGGGCTGATGCCCTAAAATTATTTGGCAAAATGGATGAATTGTGTAGATATAACACATTCATCACGGGTGAGGCCCAAAAAACTTTGACACGTGTGCTGCACTTTACATCCGAGTCCCTCCTAATTCAAACCTTAAAAAATTGTACAAGAGACATATATTAACTTGAAATTTGACAATTAAATTATGGACTGCAATTGCTAACTCACAATGCCAAAATCAAATTATTTGAATAGTTTTAATTGTTAATTTGTGAACTTTTATTTTTTAAAATAAGGCCTTTTGATTTTTATTTTTATTTTATGATTCACTATCCAATAAATGTCCACCAATTTATAAGTGGGATAATGACAATAAATGGCATGAATTTGAGGCTAATTTGGAGAATAAATTGGTCCTCCAAGTCAGCCCCAAATTGGCAACGCCATCTACCTGAATTTAATTTTATTTTTTTAAAGAACTATTGGGAGAAATGATATCAAGATGTTAAGTATATAAATTACATATTTAAAAAATTAAATATATGAATTTTGTAGTCAAATTCAAGTTACCTGGTTAAAAAATTAATCAAACAGTCCGATACAACTTCTCACCAAAGAGTGGACCGTTATACCACCATAAACATGTTCCAATTTATAAATGAATGCATATTTGGAATGCTTAGAATATTCTGGATTTAATTCATATTTTTTCATATTTTTTTGGCAAAAAAAAAAAATTTGCGCCGTTACAGGCCGTTACGCCCCCGTATCGCCGTTACGCCCCCGTATCCGTATCGGTTTCGGAGGGCACCGTTACGCCAACCGATACCGATACGGGACACCTTGGTCTCACTCTGCAATCAAACAGCCGGAACATAGTTTGGATTCAACAGGAGTACATGTGATAACGAATGTGTGGAATTATATTTAGGTCAACCATAGGCTTTTAAAGGACATAAGGTTGTGCTTAAGAGTCATATTTTAGTTGTTTCCTCATTTATTTCTTTTTATATCCTTAGACAACAAGTTATTTACTTAGAGAAGTTTTCTTTATTTAGTGACAGTCATAAACATGGCTTTAAATAGCAGTTTCAAAGTGTGACACCCATAGAGACTGAATCATCCCAGACTCTATCAAAACCGATAGGAGTTAGGCGAAACCAAGTAGTGTCAAACAATATTTTGAAAAATGGTCAAAGTTGTATTTTCTTCTTGCATACATATTAAAAGAATTTTTGTAGGCTATGCATATTGTTGAAAAGGGGATTTCATTGAACGAAAGAAATGTTTCTGCTTTTCTTTCTTTCTTTCTTTTTTTTTTTTTTTTTTTTTGAAGGATGAAATGTTTTTGCTTCTTGAAACTTATGATTGCTTTCTCTAAAGGATGCAATGCTATTCCATGGAGCTGCAATGCCACTAATGGGTGTAGAACTAAGGCCATTCAACTTCTATCCTATCTATCCTGGTCATAGCCCATTTACCTAGCAATCTCAAGTTAATTTTCTGATGCATATGGTTCAGTTCTTATCCTTTTCTGGTCACTCAGAAAGTTTGCTAGGATCTGAGTCCTATTTGTCAGTTTTTCCTACTAAATACATAAGATCTGCTGCTACCTCTGAGATCATGCTACATCAGAAATACAAGTAATATAACAAAACTGATAAGTTGAATATGATCATCACCTGAACAGGAGCATAAATGCAAGGTGCAGGCAGCGGAGCTGGAGCAGGCAAGGCTACTTGAGGAACTGAATACCCTCCATATGGATCATATGCAGCCGGTGGAGCTACATACCTAAAAGGAATCCATATTAAAAAGGGTATATCTAGAATAACTATCGAATCAACAATCATTTACAATCTGAAAAGAGTATCTATTGCCTCCTGATCCAGGCAATATAAATACATGTTTATGATGTTTATGATTGTTACTGCCAATATAAATCCTAAACAAGATTCTTACCCCTGGGGCCCCCAAACATGTGTAGCCGCGGGGTGAAAAGGTGCAGGACTTGGATAACCTGCGTGGGTATAGTCACCGCCAGTTCGCAAGCGCTTACTTTGATCGAAGGAAGTAGAATCAGCTACTACACCTAAACAACAGATGAAAGTACATAGTCATACATTTAATAATAGTAATTAAACCTGCCACACCATGAAAATGCAACAGCCAGATAAACAACAATGAGTTTAAAAATTCATCAGCTAACAAAATGAAGGCATTAATAGAACACATGTATTTGTTAATAGTGTCCAATAATGTGGTGAAACTAGGATACCCACAATCCTTCAAAAAACCGTACTACCCGAATTGACAGTGTGGATGACTGAATAAGGTTAAGTATCCCCCTTTCTAGAGACTTGAAATCCAAATCTACAAGTCTTTTGTGCTCTAGAGCTGTTAGTTACCTAGATTTTATAGTTAAAGTAGCAAGCATCAACAAATTCAACTTTTGAAAATGTTACATAAGCATTTTAACTTCTTCTTTTTTTTCTTTTTTCTTTTTTTTAGAATTAAATTTTTTATTAAAGAATGGACCAAAGGCCCAAAAAGAATACAAACACAGCTACAACTCAAGCAAAGAACAAAGCATGCAGGCTTTAGCAGGAGACGCAATTGAAGTCCACTCAGCAATTAGGCATTTTGCCTTCCAAGTAGCCCGAATGGCTGACTCCGCAGCTACATAAGCATTTTAACATGATTGCCCTTATGAGCAGCAACCATTATTTGTGATACTTGTATCCTCAGAATTCTTTTTTTTTTTTTTTTTTTTTTTTTTGAGTATTCACCAACCTGATCCTCACTGTATATACCCTTACCCATCCTGTGGTAGCATAGGCATGGAAAGAATTCCAATCATCAAGGGTCATAGTGTCCACTGTTGATCATTGATGGAAAGGTCACCCTCTCCAATTTGTGTCTACTCTTGAAGTAACTCTTAACTGCTTAATAGCTATGATAATAACAGTTACGATGCTGATCCCCTATAACAGCCATTACGCCAATACACCATAGCGATAACGGTGAGGACCGTCATGCCCACCCTTACCGATACGGAACACCTTGGTCAAGATTATGCCTAATTTTTAGGCCCGCTTAATTGGGCCAAGCCCAGCCATGTTTGATAACTTTTCAGTTCGCGTGCTGGCCTGAGTCCGAGTGAAGGCCCACATACGGCAATAATGGCTTGAATTTCAGGCCTAATGAATAAATAGACCAGGATTTGGCATTGGGATGACTCCAACCCAGTCCATCCCCACCCCTATAACTAGCATTTGATCCCTGAATGAAATACCACTTACTCATAAAAAAGATCCCCAATAAAAGTTTAATAAATATACATCTACTTCATGATCGGGAGGAGATTCAGTCCTTCTTCAAGCTCCCAGGTATATGCCATAGACGTGAGATATGTGTACGATGATCTAAACCATTCATCCGACATAAGGTTTCATAAACGGACCATAGTCCAAAACTCACAATGATCAGACAATCCTAAGCATGTAAAAAATCCCATACAAATATTGCAGACAAGGTATGAGTACTCAGATCACCATCTCTTTTAGTAGTTAGGATTGTCTGATCACTGCAGTTGTTGGTCTACATCCCGTTCATAGTTTTTGTCCCCAACGAATAGAAGAACAGTTGGGGTCATCATACATGTGTATGGATTTCCTCAAGCATTTCTAATGAACCTTGACTGAACATGAAGAAACATTTCATGGCATCAACTCCATGAAGAATAATAGTCCACCAAAAATCAATTATGAAAGAACAAACCACAGATAAATAAAGAGGTATTAATGCAATGCTAGGGCTGACATTCTGGAGAGTAGACTAGGGTTTCCATTTTGTACAAGTGGGATGCATAGCTCGAGTAATCCAAACAATTGATACGTGGGTCCATCCATTGATGGCTCATGCACCAAAAATCTCCCGGACTGCAAGATTCTACATAGAGAATATACAGCATTTTCTTGCTTGAATACAAACTGCTGCAGCATATTCTTACTTAAAAGGGTTAGGCTTTTCCCATCTGGGAGATTTCCTTGCAATGTGCATCCGCAGTGGGGCCCATGATATCATAGGCTTAGATCACTCAACCACGGACCCCAAAGGTATGAACTTAAACCCCAAGATTGTATACCATATTGATAAATCATATCACCTCTTTTGACAAAAAGATTCTTCTTCGCCATCTCTGCATGAAGAACAGACTTGGATTCTGCGTCAAAAACCATGTCCTGTAAAACCCAAAAATTTAACCATTCAAAGACAGTCAATATGGGAAAAGAGGACGGCGTGAGCGGAAATTTGTTTCCACCGAAGGAGGACTGTATTCTACCTGAATGGCGGCTTTGGCGGTGAGTGCAAGATGGGCCGTGGAGAAGAGGGCAAAGCCCATTGGCTGCTCGCCCTTGAAGTTCACCTGAGAAGCCTCATAGCCCGGCAGCCATCTCAGCAGGTTCTGGAGCTCTCTCTCTTTAACGTCAGCCGGCAGACCGGAGATGAAGATCGTACGGACCTGGAAAGAAGGCATTGAAACGACATTTCTAGGGCAGAGAAAAACAAGAAGAAGAAGAAGAAATGATAATGGTGATGGAGAGAGAGAGAGAGAGAGAGAGAGAGAGAGAGAATAGGACCTCTTCAACGTTGGGGTTGGGAGTAATGGCGTGGGTGTTAGGGTTTTCGACGGTGATGGGAGGAGGACCGGTGGATGGGGCCCACTGCTGATGGTAGGGATGACTGCCAGGAGCTGCCATGGCCGGGGAAACAGCCCTAGCTCTCTTTCTTTCTTCCTTCCCTTGTTATTTTTTCGCGGGGTATACTATCCGCGCAGAAAAGGGGGTTCGCATGGCCTCTGTCGCGACATAATATGATGCGTGTGTCGCAGCCTACTGGGGCCCACATGCTGAGTATCTTAATGATCGGGACCGTCCATATTGTGGAACCTAATAACCTATTTCCAAAAGGATGCCTGAGTTTATATGGAACCGTAGATGAATACAAAATCGAAACGAAAATTTTGCTCGACTGACATTCAGCTCTAAAAATATAAATTCACCATCTTATCCCAGAAGCCAGGAATCGGATCGGCTACTCCCCTGCCACCCGCAAATGGCTGGTGGTCGGTGTTCTGTGGGACCCACCATTATGTATGTGTTTCATCCATGCCGTCCATCTATTTTTTAAGATCATTTTATGATATGAAACCAAAAATGATATATAACCCAATCTCAGTGGACCAGATTACAGGAACAGTGTTGAATGAACATTGACCATTAAAAAATTTTTGGGGGTCGTAAAAGTTTTGGATCAATCTGATCTTTGCTTTTTTCCCGTCATCTGGGTCTGTATGACCTAATCAACAGATTGGATGTTGAATAAACAGTATATGGGCCTTAGTAGGATTTTAATGGAGGATATCCAATCACTATTGTTTTCCTGTGATGTGGTCTACCTAAGATTTTTATCCCTCTAATATTTTGAATTAAGGCTTAAAATGATCTGTAAAAATGGATGAACGGCATGGATGAAATACATACATCATGGTGGGTCCCGCATATCACCGAACACCAGCCAAGGGGTTGGTGGCAGGGCAGTAGCCAATCCGTTTACCAGAAGCCATGCTATTCCACTTCTCAGGTGGGCCACACTTGCATCTTAAATGCAGACCATTCGTGATTTTCCTTGATTTTCGTTCTAACAACCGATCCTTCCCATCCGAGTCTGGCCCACCTGATGAGAAAGTCACCCGTGCGGGCCGTGCCAGAGCTTCTTAACGGTTGGCCCCACCTAACCACTGGCCCCCTCTTTTCACACGTGCCTGTAGCCCATCTGCTGCAATTCCCGCTTCAATCTATCCTCGCGCGAATCACCGTTGAATTCCAATTTGCATAAAATGACCAAACTACCCTCTCAAGGACAAAAGCCCGCTCTCTGTGTTATTTTCTTCAATTGAGAGAGATCTTCTTCCCGCTTCTTCCTAGGGTTTTGGCAGAAAGAGAAATCGCAGCCATGGCGACTACCAGAGTTCAAAGGATTATGACCCAGCCCATCGTACGTATATACTCTCTATCTACTATACATATACGTAGATGCGTACGTATACTCTCTGTTGTTGTCGTATTTCATCATCTTCTTCTCTCTTACATTTTTTTCTTGTTTTCTTTTTATTTTTCCATGTGATGGTGGCAGAATCTTATCTTTCGGTTTCTTCAGAGTGTAAGCGGGATCGATCTTTCTTGCCTTTCCATTTTCCCAATTCATTTAAATCTTCCATTGCCTTTTATTGATTCCTTTTTTTTTTTTTTTTCCTTTTCTGGTTTGGATTGGTGCAGAAAGCTCGCATTCAGATTTGGCTTTTCGAACAGAAGGATATGAGGATTGAAGGGCGTATAATCGTAAGAACATGATATATGTCTTTACTGTTTTGATTTTTCTCATATATTTTTTATTTTATATATTTCTTTTATTCATTCCAGCCTAGATTTTAATACTGATTATCAAAATGTTCCAGTCTAGTTTTGATTTTTTTTTCTTTTTTTTCCCTGAAGTATAGGTTTTCCGGATTTAGGGATTGATTACTGGTTTTAGTAAGTATGTGGGTAATGCATGCAAAAGATGCAGAAAAGTCTGCAAAACTGAGAGAAATCTGCAGGAAACTGCAGCAATCTCTGAAATTAAAAATCAGTAAGAGGGTTGCAGGAGGGTGTGGATTTAGTTTTCAGGATTCGGAAAGTTTTGGGGTGAGCTCAAAAAAGGGGAAAACCCCTAAGAAAACCTCTGCTGGATGGAACTTGCTCTTTAGTAGATTTAATGCATGCAAAAGACCATTGTGGCTGAGGATTCAGTGCCAGGTGAATAAAGTAGAAGATAAAGGGTTAAAAAAGATTATGAGTAAAACTCAACAGCCCTCTAGCTGTATGGTAGAGTTCTCAACTCCCCCATCCAACACTTCTCCCATAAAGTAACAGTCACCAGCAACTTGTATTCAATATCATGTAAAGGAGTGTCCATACATATGGCCTTTGTAGTCGTATTTGTAGAGTAAGGATTACAAGGTTTCCTTGTATCTAGTCTCTAGAAAGGACACAAAATCCTAAAGAGACAACTTCCTGATTAAAGAGAACTTCTAAACTAGTAAAACAATGATTAAAGGCAAACAAGGAAAGAAGTCTTGTGTGCTTAAGTGGGACCCCATCCGGGCCTCTTCTTGTGCACACGTGGAGTGTGCACATTTTGGATGTTGCGGATTGACATCAGCAAGGCTACCTGAAATTGGAGTTTTAAGGCCCCTCTACTTGAATCATGGTGTGTCGTAAAGGCCGTTATGTAAAGGTAATGGTAGCAATTATTACCCGTTACAGGGTCGTAACAGCCACTATGGAAAAAATGACTTATAACCGGCATTAACGGCCTATTATGCCCCTTGTAAAGACCGTAATAGCTTTGAAATGGGAAAAATACAGGTTTTTTGGGTTTTTATTTATTTATTTATGTTACGAGGGCTGATACAAGTTTTTTTTTTTTTTCTTTCAATAAAAAAGAGACCATAACGGCTGTTATGGGAGTTATAATAGCCGTTATGACCCATATCATAAAGGTAATAGTGGTAGTCATTATGGCCATCGTTACTGTTACAGAATACCTCAACCTGGATAGAACACAATAGGTGATGGGAACCTTCAATTTGGTAGCACACTATCATGGATGGTCCATGGTTGAAATTTTGTACCGATCAAGCCAATCTATTTGTCCAAGTGGAGTGGAGTTCTCCATGAAGACCGTTTACATTGACTTTCTTGCTTTTGACTATCCCTTTCAGCTTGTGGTGGGGCCCACAAGATTGTTGAATTGGTGGGATACATGGATCATAGGTCATCCATGGTCGAGAAAGATAATACTTCTGATTATTGTGACATGTGTATTCCTTGTTACTATATATCATTCTAGATCTTAGGAACTGGCCCTACAAATGCATAACTACTTCTACTCATGGAAGATTCGCCATCACAAACTCTCTATCAATCAAGAATTTCACCTTTGTCAGATTCAATGAAAGGAAAGTAGCTATTGGAGGTGATCACCAATCTCCATTATTGATGGTTATCGAGGAAGAGACTTGCAATCAACTCGCTAAACACGGGTAGGAGCTCCTTAGCCCCAAAACCATAGCTAGTGAGATTGGAAACGATTTAGGTTGAAGGCAACAAAATCACAGAGGAGATTAATGAAGAACAAAAGAATGGAGACATGAAAATCTTAAGAGGAGGCCGAAGCCTAGAACACATTACCTAAGGCAAAGGTGGACTTGAAGAGTGATGAGTTAAAAAGGTCTTTTAGGAATGCTTTATTGGGAAAGCCAAAAGCCAAGTGGTTTCAGTGGAGACTTCTATCCCCAAAAATCATATGGTTCTATAGAAGATCAACAAATGGTTAGGGAGGAATTGTGAATGGCTGGATAGATTGGTGGGATGCAGATCTTAATGTTCTTTCAACAGGTGACATTGGTCAATGAACCAATGCAAGCTAGGGCCTTACGGATCATATTAATGTCAAAAGGATATCTAAAGTTGAAGTTATTCTCATTTGCCCTTCAAACATGGATATGCTTGGAGCTACAAACAAGCCCATCGATATCTCTATACTGGTGTAATGCAGTCTCCAAAGAAGTACAAAGGAATCAAGAACAAGAAACCAAGATTATGGGAAAACCCACTACTCTCTAGTAGATAACTGGAAATCACTTGTTTCCCCCTCTCCTCTTTTTCCAAGTAGAAATGCCAACTTAAGAAAAGTGACTTTATTCTCAAAATGTCATGATATGCTTGACAAATCCCAAATATAGCCTTTTATGTAGCTTAAAATAGAGAAACCCTAGTAAGAGTGAAAAGACCATAATACCCTCTATAAGTGTGTACTATCAACAAACAAATAACTAGACTGGTGTGGTCATTTGAAGACTTTGGGAACTTATTGCAATGTCTTGTAGGTGATTGCATATGCATGTTGATGTTGTTCCATCCCAAGTTGAGTTTGCCTACAACTCTTTTGTGAATTGTAAACAAGATTATCTCCTTTCAAAATCGCCAATGGACTTAAACCTTAACAACCTGTCAATCCATTACCCCTCTTAATGTTGAGGATTTTGCACATCATATCGAGGAGATAGACAACATTATCAAATGTAAGATTGCAATTAGCAAGGAGAACTATAAATGATACATTGACATGGGACAACATGTCGTACAATTCAAGGAATGTGACCAGATTACGGTCCAACTTGAACCTAAATGGTTTCCTCCAAAATTGTAGCATAGCTACATTTGAGGAAGGTGAATCCCTACCATGTCAAGAAATGACTTTAAGAACGTGTTGTCTCAGAGAGTTTCCACCTAAATTGAAAAACAATTCTATATCCATTGTAGAATATTTGACTACCTATTTTGGACACCATAAAGGCGAGATTGCAAGCAATTCAGATACCTAAGGTGCCACAGCAGTGCGACGAAGTGATTAAAGACATACTCAATGATCATATCGTGTCTACCCATCGAGGTGGATACCTGAAATTCATGATTAGGAAAGGATCATCGAAGGTCTGAATGTACATGTCTCTGGTGAAGAATTTCATTGGATCAACCTAAAGCTTTACAAGCATTAAATGATATCAACTTGATGGAGCCAAGTTCTTCCAAGATGTTGGGAATTAATGCAACTAAGCCATTCCCACATGGGTTTTCTTTAGCACACATGTGGTTCGCACATGATCATACATATGGGCCATGGTCACATGTATGAGTGGGAATAGTTATATTAATTTTCTTTAGTCTTTTTCTAAAAAAAAAAAAAAAAGTTAGTGGCCTAAATACCCCTGCATGTGGGTTATTGAAGTAACTCTAGCAGGGTATTTACGTCATTTCATCCTTAGTAGGGTTTCTTTTGCTTTAAGCTTGTAAAAGGCTATGCTTGGATGTATGAAACATTATTATGCTATGGAGAATAAATTTATATTTTTTTAGGGCTTGTTTGGATTCATGAAAAGCATAAGAAAATAAATAGTGTTTTTTGGGAAACCTTATTTCTAGGAAACTGGGGGAAAAGAAATGTTGTTTCCCTCGTTTGTTTCTCAACAAGATTTTTCCAGAAATTTAGGATCTATTTTTAAATTTTTTGTTTGTCAAAACAAAAATAAAAGTTCTTAGAAAAAAAATTTAGGTAGACTATAGCATGTGTCAGATTAGCACATGTGGCACATCTGGGATGCTTAGAGATGCATAGTAGCACATGTGGCATACACGGCATGTGTGGATAATTGGAGCTGAATTGTGGCACACATGGTACATGTGAGGTGCTTAAAGTTGTACGGTGGCACGTGGCACAAGACACGCATTGGCACATTCGACATGTGGCCGCTGTAGCTAAATGACAATTCTTGTGCACATTGGCACGTCGCATATTTGGAGGATTGAAGATGGACAATGGCATGTGTGGCACATTGGTGCATGTGAGGGCACAAGCAAAGTGAATTATGTTACATGTACAATAGCACATGGGGGGCACAAGAGAAGATGGATGGTGTTACATGTGGCACATTAGCACATTGGAGGCTCTTTACACATGGGGCACTATAAGATGGATGACGACACATGTGGCGTAGTGGCACATGTGGGGCATGACTAAAGAAGGACAATGTCTCATTTGGCACGTGGCACATGAAAGGTGATTGAACATGGTGATGGCGTATTTAGGCTTAACTATCGAGAAACCCATTTTCCTTCTTCCGTGAGAAAATGCATTTCTTAGGGGTGGAGGCGGGAAAATAAATTTATTTATTTTCCAACAAAAATAGAAAGTATGAATGTGTTTTCTACAATTTCCCACAAACAAAGGCTTAACAAACAATGGAAAGTGAGTTTCATGGGAAACACTATTTCCTTTCCCTTGCTTTCCATGAATCCAAACAAGCCCTTAGAGTTCTTGCTTGGAAGAAGAGAGGAGGGGGTGTGTGATCTCTATTCTTAACAAGAGGATTCCGAGCTCTTCCCGTAATCGTTGTTTGTTGATCCTTTGTTTGCATTAAATCAGGAGTTAGTTTGATGCGAACATCAGGCCATTCAAAGTATATCAACGCAGGAGGCGTGTGTTACCCGTGCCAATGTGGTTAAATGACGGATACAAGTCGGGTCTCTAGAGGTTGAAGACCTTACACGTGTTCGTGACATGTGTAAATTGCTTAAAGGAGACATTTGGACCGTTGGATCGTGAGGATGGTGTGATCGGACCGTTGGATTGTCACGGCCCACCTTCATTACGCCACCTTCACGGTGCTATCATCGAGGCCCATTGGGCATCTTCAATTTGAATTTAGTTTATGAACATTTGGTTTATTTAAGTTTTGAGACAGTTTGCGCACAACTTTTGTGCGAATTTCTTTTTATAAAAACTTTTTTTTAGTAGGGGTATTTTGGTAATTTCATATAATTACGAAGTTATTAAGGTTGCCCTAAGCCTAAAGCATGTTATGTTATATTTATGAAAGAAAAAGAGAGCTTTTTGTTTCTGACAATTTCGTCTTCGACTTCCAGTGCTTAGAAGAAGGCGTGAGGCCTAGTGAAGTGATTTCTCATCCCCTACTTCTTTCTCTTTCTTTCTTTTCTCAAGGTACTCTTTTTCTTTAACCTTATTTTCTTCCTTTTCTCCTAAAATCTTTAGATCTAGAAGCCGATCTTGTTTCATTTTATCTAAATTGTTAGATTTCAACAGATTTTCATCCCCACATAAAACCCATCACCCAAAGCCTAAATTTGAAGAACCACCAATTTTTTATTTTTTATTTTTTGAATTTTTCAGATTTTTCAATCCAGAAAATTCTTATTTTTTGGATTAGAAAATCCACTTGGATCGTTAGACAGACCTATTGCAAGACGAAAGTTCTATCTTTCGCCGGATCTAATTAAATTCAGATTTTAAAATTCAATACTTCGTATTTGTGATGAATGGCCATAATCAATGCTATATTAACCTTATTTCTTTCTTGTGTTGATGATGTATAAGGTTGATATTTTATTCATTTTTTAATATTGCATAAATCTGTCCCTTTCAAATATCATGCTCATTTAAGGTTGGATTAGGCTGTCCTACATCAATTTTTGGTATTAAAGCTTAGGTTCTTGCATTGGGTCGTCTTAGATCGAGTTATCAAGAGTCTAGATTTTTATGTTATTTTTTTTTCTAGGGTTTCATGCATCGCATATAGAGTCTAGATCTGAAATTTTCAGATTTGCATTTAAAAAAAAAGAGTCTAGATCTGAAATTTTCCACATTTGCATCATTCTAAAGGTTAAGATCATCGATGTCCATAGTTTTGTGTCAAAACAATCTCCTAGAGACGTGTTTTAGGAAACCTAAGTTGAGTCTTATTGTGTATGCCCACTCGGACTGGTAGAGGATTTGGTCTACACCCAATTTTCAATATGGAACAGTTGACTGAGATGGTGAACACAATCAACCAACGTTTGGCTACCATTGAGGCGCAATCTAGGAACATGAATACCCGTATGGATAAGATAGAAGCGTCTCTAAGAGAAATCTCCGACATTTGAGGGGATGAACAGTCTCACGTAGGGGGAGTAGTTGAGGAACGGGTAGGAAATCGTGGTAGAGGTCGTGGAGCACGTGGCTGAGGGGTAGGTCGTAGAGGGGCGTGATATCCGCAGCCCGCTGTCGAGTAGCAAGACTGTTATGATGTCGATGAGAGGGTCTTAAAGAGTGTTAAAGTAGATGCTCCTAGTTTTGATGGGCGTCTTGACCCAAAAGCATTCCTTGATTGGTTAGCGAACATGGACTATTATTTTGAATGGTATGAGATGTCCGAAAACTAACAAGTGCGGTATGCAAAGATGAAACTTGTGGGTCAAGCTAAATTATTTTGGACAAATACGGAGCGTAGAATCGAGATATCAGTAGATGTCCCAGTCACGCATTGGGTAGAGATGGAGTTATTAAAGGAAAAATATCTTCCTCTCTCTTACTGTCAAAAGCTCCTAGATCAATGGCAAGCATTATGCCAAGGATCTATGTCGGTTGTAGATTACATCGCAAAATTTGAGAAGTATATGATGCGGTGTGATATTCAGGAGGATCCCTTAGTAACGTTGGCTCGTTTCAAGGTGGGTCTTCACATGGATCTGCAGCGTAAGCTTATGACCCATGCAGTGGGTGACTTGGATCAGACTTACCAAGTTGTACAGGAGTTAGAGCTTTACCTAAAGTCTCCTATCACGAGGCGCTTTGACTCCCGAGACTCTACTGTTCAATCTGGTTTTCAGGGAACCAAACCTAACATTGGAAGTTAGCCTAGGGCGCAGGCTAGTGCACCGCCTAAGCCTAAGGATGATAAGGGCAAATGTGTCCTTGGTGCCAATCCTGGCAGTGGTAGTCACTTGAGATGTTATGAGTGCAGAGGTACAGGTCATTTCGCAAACCAGTGCACGGCAAAGACTCACGGGATCATAGACGAGTCAAATGAAAATGCGGATGACATGGGTAAGTATGAAGTTGAGGAATATCACCCAGAGATAAGTGCTAGTGGTTATGAAGAAAAAGAACCAAAGACTGTACCACTAGCTGTAGTTAGATGTGCTTTAGCGCAGGCCAAAGAGTGATGATTGGCACAAAAGCACAATTTTCTACACGTTTATCAAGAGCGGTGACAAAAATTGCAAAGTCATCGTGGATAGTGGTAGTTGCACCAACGTGGTCTCAGCTAGCACAGTCACTCGCTTGGGTTTGAAGCCCATCCCTCACCCTCAACCCTATAAGGTTTCTTGGGTTGACACGTCTTCTATGCCTTTGTCCCAGCAATGTTTAGTTCCCATCTAAATCGGTTTATATAAAGACATATTGTGGTGTGATGTTTTATCTATGGATGTAGGTCACATCATTCTAGGGAGGCCGTGGTTATACGATAGAGATGTCAAGATTTTTGGTCGCTCGAACTTGTGTACATTCACACATGAGGGTAAAAAAATCAAGATTAATCTGTTGCCACTCAAGAGCCACACAGAGAAGGCTAGGGATGTGAAAACGAGTGAGTCAAGGAAGGATGTAAGGAAATCTATTTCGAAGTCTCTACATATCATAAATGCAAAAGAGTTTGAGAAAGAGACGGGATGATTTGACGGTGTACGCCCTAATGGATAGGGAAGTTACACCCGAGATTCATGTAGAGTTACCTCTTGAGGTGACTTCGGTTCTTAAGGAGTACAATGATGTATTCCCTGAGGATTTATCGGATGAACTGCCACCTATGTGGGACATCCAGCATGCCATTGATCTCGTCCCGGGGTCTTCTTTACTGAACCTTTCTCATTACAGGATGAACCCTGCAGAGCATGCAGAGTTGCATAGGCAGGTAAATGATCTCCTACGAAAGGGTTTCATCCGTGAGAGTGTGAGTTCGTGTGCCGTACTAACGCTGTTAACGCCTAAGAAAGATGGTACGTGGCGGATGTGTGTGGATAGTAGGGCCATTAATAAGATCACGATCAAGTATCGGTTTTCGATATCGAGGCTTGATGATATGTTAGACATGATGGCCAGATCCACCATTTTTTCCAAGATAGACCTCAAGAGCGGGTATCGTCAGATACACATACACCCAGGAGATGAGTGGAAGACAACCTTCAAGACGATGAATGGGTTGTACTAGTGGTTGGTCATGCCTTTTGGCTTGACTAATGCACCCAGTACTTTTATGCTTGTGATGACCCAAGTTTTAAGACCCTTTTTGGGGAAGTTCTTAGTGGTTTATTTTGATGACATACTCATATATAGTACCACTAAAGAGCTGCATCTCGACCACCTGAGGCAGGTCTGTAGTATCCTGAGGGCGGAGAGGTTATGTGCGAACCTTAAGAAATGTTCATTCCTGTCTGATAGGGTTGTCTTCTTAGGGTTCATAGTGTTGTCTATAGGAATTCGAGCAGATCCAGAAAAAGTCAAGGCCATAGTTGACTGGCCTAAACCGCGGAACATACATGAAGTGAGAAGCTTTCATGGCTTAGCCACATTTTATCGTCGGTTCATTCGAGGGTTTAGCACTATTATGGCTCCCATTACTGATTGGATTAAAAGGGGAGATTTCATATGGTCTAAGGCCGTAGCTAAGGCATTCAAAGATATTAAGGGCAAGATGATAGAGGCTCCCGTTATACGTCTTTAGATTTTTCTAAAGTCTTTGAAGTAGTGTGTGATGCTTCAAGCGTAGGTATAGGAGGAGTACTAAGCCAAGAGGGTCATCCAGTTGCCTATTTCAGTGAGAAACTGAATGAAGCAAAACAAAAGTATTCCACCTATGACAAAGAATTTTATGTGATAGTGCAATTGCTACATCATTGGTGTCATTATCTTCTACCGCAGGAATTTGTCTTGTTTTCTGATCACGAGGCTTTAAGGTATTTAAATTTCCAAAAGAAGCTTAACCCAAGGCATGCCAAGTAGGTAACGTTTCTTCAGGAATATTTATTTGTCCTGAAACATAAAGCTGGGATCGATAACAAACCAGCCGATGCCCTTAGTAAGAGAGTAACATTGCTCAATTCCTTGAGTGTAGAAGTTGTCGGGTTTGAGCAATTGAAAGACGAGTATCCCATGTGTCCATATTTTGGAGGAACATACATATCACTCTTAGGTGCCCAGCATAGTTCGGGTGAGTTCGTGCTGAAAGATGATTTCCTTTTCAAAGGAGACCGACTTTGTATTCCCCGCACTTCCCTCTAGGATTTCCTTGTTTGGGAGCTTCATGCTAAAGGTATTGCTGGCCATTTTGGTTGAGATAAGACCATCGCCCTAGTGGAGGATTGATTTTATTGGCCAAGTCTCAAGCGAGACGTAGCCAAAATTCTAGGGCAATGTCGAACATGTCAACTGGCAAAATAGAAGAAGCAAAATACTGGATTGTACATGCCATTGCCAATGCCACACGCACCATGGCAAGACATCAGTATGGATTTCGTGCTTGGACTTTCCAAGACAATTAAAAAGCACAATTCCATTTTTGTGGTCGCGGACCGTTTCTCAAAAATGGCCCACTTTCTCCCTTGTTCTAAAACCTTAGATGCGTCCAATATAGCTAAGATTTTCTTTTAAGGGGTTATTCGATTACATGGTTTGCCTAAGACCATAGTGTCTGACAGGGATGTTCGGTTTACTAGTTATTTTTGAAAGACATTATGGCATATGATGGGTACAAGACTCTAGTTCTCATATGCCTACCATCCTTAAACTGATGGTCAAACTGAGGTTGTGAATCGAAGTCTCAGAAATCTACTATGATGTTTGGTGGGTGAACACATTAAAACTTGGGACTTAGTCCTGCCAGTTGCCGAGTTTGCATATAACAATTCAGTTAATAGGTCTACGGGTATGAGTTTATTCGAGATTGTTGGTGGTTATAAACCTAGACTACCCATAGATTTGTTACCTATGTCAGTCACCCAGAGGACCTCAAAGTCAGTCAATGCATTTTCCCATCATATTCATGAGTCACATGCAGAGATTAGGAGGCGGATAAATGCTAGTAATGAACAATACAAAATTTCAGTTGACTTACATCGTAGAATTCAAGAATTTAATAAGGGTGTTTATGTAATGGTTAGGATGAGGCCAGAACAGTTCCCACAAGGTACCATTAAGAACTTACAAGCACGCAGTGCTGGACCACTTAAGATTCTGAAAAAGATTCAGTCCAATGCATATGTGATAGATTTTCCACCTCGCATGGGGATTAGTTCAACATTCAATATAAAGGATCTAATGCCTTGTTCAAGCCATCCCATAGACCCTAATTTTGTTCCAAACCATTAGCCACTTTCTGAATTTTCTTCCCAACCCACACCACCTATGCCTACTATACCTGAGAAAAGAGAAGAAATTGAAAGAATTGTGGATGAGCAAATTGTTTCCACTCGAGACGGTGGATTTCAGAGGTACTTGGTGAAGTGGAAGAACATACCATTATCCGACTATACATGGTTAACAGAAGCAGAGTTGGCAGCGACTAGATCCAAATTTGTTAAAAAAGCACAAGAGTTTTATCTCGCTGGAGTCAAGATCTTCTCAGCCAAAGGGAGTTGATGCGGACATCAGACCATTCAAAGTATATCAACGCAGGAGGCATGCGTTACCCGTGTCAATGTGGTTAGATGACGGATATGAGTCGTGTCTCTAGAGGTTGAAGACCTTACACATGTGTTTGTGACATGTGTAAGTTGTTTAAAGAAGACATTTGGACTGTTGGATCGTAATGATGGTGTGATCGGACCGTTGGATCGTCACGGCCCACCTTCATTACGCCACCTTCACGGCGCTATCATTGGGGCCCATCAGGCATCTTCAATTTGAATTTAGTTTATAAACATTTGATTTATTTAAGTTTTGAGACAAATTTCTTTTTTATAAAAAACTTTTTTCAATAGGGGTATTTTGGTAATTTCATGTAATTACGAATTTATAAAGGTTGCCCTAAGCCTAAAGCATGTTATGTTATGTTTATGAAAGAAAAAGTGAGTTTTTTCCTTCTGACGATTTCATCTTCGACTTCTAGTAATTAGAAGAGAGCGTGAGGCCCAGGGAAGTAATTTCTCATCCCCTACTTATTTCTCCTTCTTTCTTTTCTCAAGGTACTCTTTTTCTTTAACCCCATTCTCTTCCTTTTCTCCTAAAATCTTTAGGTCTAGAAGCCGATGTTGTTTCCTTTTATCTAAATCATTAGATCTCAACAGATTTTCATTCCTACATAAAACCCATCACCCAAAGCCTAAATTTGAAGAACCACCATTTTTTATTTATTTTTTGAATTTTCTAGATTTCCCAATCTAGAAAATTCCTATTTTTTGGATTAGAAAATCCACTTGGATCATTAGACGGACCTATTGGAAGACGAAAGTTCTATCTTTCGCCGGATCTAATTAAATTCAGATTTTAAAATTCAATACTTCGTGTTTGTGATGTATGGCCATAATCAATGGTATATTAACCTTATTTCTTTATTGTGTTGATGATGTATAAGGCTGATATTTTATTTGTTTTTTAATATTGCATAAATCTGTCCCTTTCAAATATCACTCTCATTTAAGGTGTGATTAGGTCATCCTACATCATAGTTCATAGGCCTTTATTGAATGGTATGTCCTTTAGATGCTTATCCTCTCGATTGGCTTGTGAATCGGAAGGTTCTTTCTATGAATAAGAAATCAAGAGTGGTGTCTTTTCTATGGAGGAATTAGGCACCTGGTTTAGACATTTTTATGGGGTGTCTTCCAGAACTGTTCGGGAATGTTGAAAAGTGACCTTTTGTGATAGAGTCCAAATCAATAAAGGGCTTAGTTCAACTTTCATTACTCACATCCCAAAGATGTAAGAAGTTATAGGGTTATCAGACTAGAGACCAATAAACTTATTGAGTAGCATTTGTAAAATTATCATAAAAGTTTTGGGGCCCTTATCCCAAAGATGCTGGGGCAAAGTGTATGACCCTTCCAAGGAGCTTTTATCCAAGACCATATTACCTTGGACGGGATCCGTATTGCAAATGAGGGTATCAATTCAAGGGTAAAGAAGCAGCCGCTTGGGGAATCTTTTTGTAAATTAAGCATGGAAAAACCCTCCAATCATGTTGAGTGATCTTTTCTTTCATATATGCTTAAAGTAATGGATTTTAGATGTAGATGGATAAAATGGATCGAGGGTTATCTATCCTCAGCTCAGTTCATGATCCTTTCCTTTTTAATGGGTCTTAAAGGATTTTTCAGCGGTTCAAGGGTATATTACAGGAAGGTGATCTCGTCTCTCCCATCCTCTTGTTTGTGGTGATGGGTTTAAATGGGGGCTTATTCAAGCGACAGTTTCTAATAGTGTGCTGAAGGCTTCAAAATAGAATCATTTATTGGATCACCTCTTCAGTGGACAACATGAATATTTTTTGTGATGCTGAATTGCGCCAAAAGCACAATGAAGAAACGAGCCAATATGAGAAAAAGCACGATGTAGGAGTTGCAACACTGGGTCCTTTTGTTAGCATTCTTGCAAAGGAGTTGGAGTGCATGGCATTTTCCCATCATATGACCTATCTTGCTCCTGCTTGGAGCTAATCATAATCTTGAGGCATTTGGTGTTTTTATTTTTATTTTTCCTCTTCAAGCCGTGTTTGGATACTAGGGACTACATGCCAAATAATGGAAAGAATTTGGTACTTGGATGTGTCAATTTGTGTTGTTTGGATAGCAAAGAAAATGGTGGAATCCACATAGCAATCATTACACTTTTCCATAATTTGAATTCTTGGCACAAGAAACAAGGTGAGTCATGTGCCTTTCGGGGGAAAGGAAAAAAAAAGTGAGACTTGTCACTTGTGAGATAAATATGAGCTTTCCACTTGCGACCCAAACAAGACTTCAAAATTTTGTAATCCATGCTTCAATAATTCCTATGGAATTATCATTGGATAGTTATTATTATTATTTTTTTACCTTTCTTTTCCCTTGGATTACACGTGTCCAAGCATGTCCTAAGATTTCGTAAGATTAGCTGTGTTCTCCTGTATTCTGTGGAGAATCTCTTTGATTGTTAGTGATGTGGTACCTTCAACGGTTGAGGTAGAATTCTGTGGAAGATGCTCCCTCGTTTCATTTTGTGGACTATGCAGGAAGTATAAAAGAATCGTTGGAGTGGTAAGATTGATTGAGAACATAACAGAGAAAATTAAGCTTATGCTTATAGTAGGGTAGAGTGATGAAAAAATTTAGAGGTGTTTTCCTCTTGGACTTGGATAAGAAATGGAGTACAATTCTGGCAAGCCACCTCTTGTTCCTACCTTTTGGATACCCTCCTGCAGGCCAGTTGGTGGAAGCTTAATGGGGGTGGTTGCTCCATTGGGAACCTGGGTCGCTTCGTGTTGGGGGCATTTTGAGAAAAGACCAAGGCAGATTTAAATTGCTTTTTTGAGTCCTTGTGGAGTCCTTGTGGAGTTGTTAACTCGAATTGTGCAGAATTCAAGCGTTAGAGTTGTTTAACCAAAAAACTTTATGGGCTCTCTCATTCACCTCGTTCTGTTTGAGCCAAGGTATCCCGTATCGGTATCGGTTGGCGTAACGGTGACCTCCAAAACCGATACGGATACGGGGGCGTAACGGTGATACGGGGGCGTAACGGCCCGTAACGGTGCAAAAAAATTTTTTTGTCAAAAAAATATGAAAAAATATGGATTAAATCCGGAATATTCTAAGCATTCCAAATATGCATTCATTTATAAATTGGAACATGTTTATGGTGGTGTAACGGTCCACTCTTTGGTGAGAAGTTGTATCGGACTATCTGATGAATTTATGAACCAGATAACCTGAATTTGACTACAAAATTCATATATTTAATTTTCTAACTATCTACTATCAATGATAGATATATTAGAATGAATGTAATATGAAAATATCTTACATTTAGGTGTTTGCAATTATTTTTGAGGGCCAAAATTCATGCGTAAATAGAAAAAAATATAAAATGGCACCCCAAATATGTAAAATGCACATTAACATGTTCTACTATGATTAACACATCATATGACATCATTAAAACAGCAAAAGAATCATTAAAAAATGATTTTTCGAATTTTCAAAAAAAGGGCCGAAATAAATGCATAAATAGAAAAAAATATTAAAAAAATATAAAATGGCACCCCAAATATGTAAATTGCACATTAACATGTTCTACTATGATTAACACATCATATGACATCATTAAAACAGCAAAAGAATCATTAAAAATGATTTTTCGAATTTTCAAAAAAGGGCCGAAATAAATGCGTAAATAGAAAAAAATATAAAAAAATATAAAATGGCACCCCAAATCTGTAAAATGCACATTAACATGTTCTACTATGATTAACACATCATATGATGTCATTAAAACAGCAAAAGAATCATTAAAAATGATTTTTCGAATTTTCAAAAAAGGGCCAAAATAAATGCGTAAATAGAAAAAAATATAAAAATATATAAAATGGCACCCCAAATCTGTAAAATGCACATTAACATGTTCTACTATGATTAACACATCATATGATGTCATTAAAACAGCAAAAGAATCATTAAAAATGATTTTTCGAATTTTCAAAAAAGGGCCAAAATAAATGCGTAAATAGAAAAAAATATTAAAAAATATAAAATGGCACCCCAAATCTGTAAAATGCACATTAACATGTTCTACTATGATTAACACATCATATGATGTCATTAAAACAGCAAAAGAATCATTAAAAATTGATTTTTCGAATTTTCAAAAAAAGGGCCAAAATAAATGCGTAAATAGAAAAAAATATTAAAAAAATATAAAATGGCACCCCAAATCTGTAAAATGCACATTAACATGTTCTACTATGATTAACACATCAAATGGCATGATTAAAACAGCAAAACAACCATTAAAATTTGATTTTTCGAATTTTAAAAAAAGGGGCCAAAATTCATGCGTAAATAGAAAAAAATATTAAAAAATTATTAAATGGCACCCCAAATCTGTAAAATGTACATTAACATGTTCTACTATGATTAACACATCATATGACATGATTAAAACAGCAAAACATATTAAAAAAAGTATAAATACCTATTTTTGACGAATTTCTGAAAAATGGCCCACCGAGCTTTGATTCAAAAAAATTTGTGATATAATGTGTTTTTATCTCAAATACCTAGCTAAGGTTGGTCGAAATTAGTAGTAGAAGGAGTGAAAAACAGTTTGGAAACAAAAGGTTTCAAAAAAACAGCAAAAAACGAGCTAAAAATGAAAAAAAAAAAAGTTACCGTTTCGGGCCCGTTACGGGCCCGTAACGGCCCGTTACACCCCGTAACGGGCCCGTATCGGCCGATACGGGTACAAAAAATCGTATCGGCCGATACGGCCCCGAAACGGGTAACGGTTCACACCGTTACCGTTACGTATCGGCCGATACGGCCGATACGTAACCGATTCGGCACACCCTGGTTTGAGCTCCTTGGAAGTTGGTTTTGTTGTTCTCCATGTATGGTTTCTTTTTCTTTAGTTCCTATAGAGGCTAATGTCGTTATGGATCACTTGGGCAAGACTGATATGACCAAGCATTCCCTACTTTTTGGTGAATTTTTTCCATCAGCATAATGGATGGAGTCACTTATCTCTTTTCTTAATAAATTACCAGTTTATTAAAAGAAGAAGACAAACAGTTCCGATCATTGAGCATGGACTCTGTATGTAGTGGAAGGTACTCAATTATAATTTGTCTCCCACACCCATGGACCATCAATCGGTGTGCCTTTATGATTTCTATGCTACATAATATGTTTCTGCCTGTTTGCTTTTTTATTTTTGTTTTTTGTTTTTTCAAATGCAGCCAAATTTTTTATTCAAGAAACCAAAAAAGCAAATATTTTTTTTTCCTTTTATTTTTCTGGGCACTTCTTGTTTATTCATCTGCAAATGAAACAAACTAATTTACCATCCAACTGTGCAGACAACTGATACTTGAGTATCATATATAAGTAAACATCAAGGTCCTTGAATTTTGCAAATTGGTCATTGCTCATGTGATTTTTTGTTTTTGAGATGACAATAATTTTATTACTGCTGTGATTGTTATTTGGAATTTTTTTTTAATAATGTAAACATGATCCTCAGAATTCCTCACTACATGCAAATAAAAGCTTTTGAGTTTTGGAGCATTGTGTAGTCCATGTACATATAGTTGTAATTAGCATTAGTCATTATATTTAGTGCACTAGAGCAACTCAATGAATACCGTCATTCTTTCAGTTCATGGAAGTGCATGGGGAAATAAATTATTAGAAGTATATATTTGGAATACCCTGGCTTGTTTAGTGCTGCCAGTTTCCAACATCATACATATTCTCTGCTTCAATTGTGCAACGTAGACCAAAACTGCACCAGTTAGGAGTGAGTTGGTACAAGTTGAAGGCTCTAAAAGGGAATGTACAAAAGGATGTGGATTGAGGTAGTAAGAATGGATTTGATGACCTATAGTCCAACTGAAGGTCTTGCCCTTGGTAGATTGGAATGGCGGAACAGGATTCATGCAGCCAACCCAATTAATTGGTAGATGATGATGATGATGATGGTATTCTTTGCTTTAATCTCTGCAAGGGGGTAAATGCTTCTAGCTGGAATCTTTTGGGGGCTGTTTGATTTTCTAATTTCCCCTGGAATTCCAAGGAAATAGGCAATATTTATTTACCCTTTTTTTCCGGCTACTTCATAAAAGGTGATGTTGACAGCCCCTCTGTTGCAGCATTCAGACACCACCCAAGGAAAAAAGTGCTGAAACTATGCTGCCCACCATGATGTATATGCCTAATCCACACCATCCATCCCTTTGGCCAGCTCATTTTAGGGCATTGTCTCAAAAATGAGGCAGATCCAAAGCTCCAGTGGACCACACCAAAGGAAACAGTGGGAATTGAACACCTACCATTGACAGCTTGTTGTGGGCCCCAGAAGTTTTGGATCAAGCTGATATTTTTGTTTTCCCTTTATTCATGATTGTGTGACCTTATGAACAAGTTGGATGGCAAATAAACATCAATGCGGACCCTAGGGACAAAATATCTTTGAACGGTCAACATCTTTAAGACCACTGTTTCCTGAGGTATGGTCCACTCAATCTTTGGATCTATCCCATTTTTTGGGCTCATGCCCTAAAATGTGCTATTAAAATAGATGGACGGCATGGATAAATCACATACATCATAGTGGGGCCCACATTAAATTTAGTAGCAAGAAGGTTTTCTTTCAGACCAATTTTCCAGACAATTCCTCATTCGTTTTCATCTCCATCAAACAGATGGAGGTAGTCATTATTATCCATTTCGATGTATTTACCATGGAAATTGAAAATCAAACAGCCCCTTGAATTTGTATCCACTAGTCACTGCCTATTGGCTTAAGGACCTGGTGCATGCCCACCCCCTTCATAGGTGTCAACAACCCTATGGAACTTTTTTCTTAACTATATCTCTAACAAGCACAAATTTCATGAAGGTGAACTCTTGAGTTCTGTGTCTATAAAGATTTTAAGCACGCAAACAAGATGGAAAATGACAAACTTAAAGAGTGCACGTTTTTTTTTTTTTTTTTTTTACACACACACCCACGCACGCCGTAGTGGGATTTCACCACCTATGGGTATCGAACCCAAGACCTCATGTTGAAACTCCTCAGAGTCTACCACTGAGGTAAGGAGTCAAACCCAACTTAAAGAGTGCAGTTGTGACCACCTAACAAGCTACATGTTCACAGAGATATTGATAGTGATGAGCATGAAAATGTATCATTTAAAAAGCAGACACACTTTGATTCATCTTACATGGAAGGGCAGGAACTCTATATGTTTGCAGTCATGTTTATCCCTAGCTCAAACATCTGCCTCAGTCCATGCTACATTGGTTCTTCAGGGTGAACCTTATGATGGGTCATAAAGAGTGTATATGCCTGCTATGACTTCCCTGCCTGTGTATGTGATGCTCTGTACCATATGGCCATACACATCAGTAATTGATGGAGGTATGAGTAAAACCAACCAACATCACATACTGGACCCAACTATCATATTTGTCAAATTCCTGTGACACCTACAGGCTACAGTAGTGAACTAGTGATCTAATCATCATGGAATGGCTGCATATACATAGCATAACTAGCACATAGGTTATGCTTATATGTGAGAATAACATAGATTTGAATAATGCAGTCCAAATTCACGAAACATGATAAAGGGCTGTACATCCATTTTGGAAATAAATTCACCATCATATTTAGTGGGCTTGGGGCTTATATAACTAGTAGGGCTGCAACTCCGCGGATTGGGTCTGGTTGAGGATCAAGCCGAGCTCAACTCGACATCAAGAGGACCCAACATGCAAACCAACTCGACCCGAATTCCAACCCAAGGTGCCCAACTCGAATCCCTTTATAGTCAACCCTAACCCAACCCAACTCAAATATATGTGATTATTCCAAACCCGAACTGAATTTGCTTTTCCAACCCTAATTGACCAGAGGACCCTGGCAACCCAACCTGACCCAATCCAAACACGGTTTGTGTCAGTTGCGTTTGGGTTGACATAGGCCCAAGTTGCAGGCCTAATAAATAACTGGTGATAATCAACATATCCTGTTGACAGTTGACTGTAATGCACATTATTCTACGTGCAAATCTTGAATTTGATATTCATATTAGTGTATGTATGCATGCTGGATCATCTTTTCAAGTCTGATGATCATAGACTCATAGCACTGAGTAACAATATCATCAAATTACTAGTCTGTGTACAGCTTCATTTGTTTGTAGATCTAGAATGCTAATGTATTGATTTCTTGCTGATCTGGTAGGGGTTTGATGAGTACATGAACCTGGTTCTCGATGATGCTGATGAAGTCAACGTTAAGAAAAACACCAGAAAGCCATTGGGTGGGTCACAGCACAATGGTACCTTTTTCCATATTTTTCTGCTCATATCATTCCAATCTGATTCTGAAAATTTTCTTTTGACTATTTCAGGAAGGATTCTTTTGAAAGGAGATAACATCACATTGATGATGAACACGTGAGTAAAATGATATATTATATATCAATTTTCATTTTTCCCTTTGATCATTGTATGTCAATTTCATTTCTCTCTTTCTTTTCTTTATCAGTTTCTCATAATTTTCAATTATCTGTCTTTTATTCTTCTTCTTTTTATCATTCTTTTCAGGGGAAAGTGATCATTTCACTAGGAGATGTCTATTCTAAGTTGAGCGCACTGTAGCTTTCAGTAAAAACCACATAGCAGCAAGCATTTTCAAATATCTGTCTAATCAAACTGGATATTTTGTAATGACTGTGAATGCCTCTTAGTGCTAGTTATATTGCTTGGTGTATGCATTTTATTGCTAGCTATCAGCTTATTTAAATATCATCAGTAGGAAACTTTTGTTGTCCCGTTTGTTTTTGTTTTGTTTTGTTTTTTTTTTTTTATTAGTGTAGCATACTCATTGGCCTCAATTTCTTTCTAACACAACAAATCTATGGATCCAAAAGTCAGGAACACTAAAAATGACCAGCAGTGAAATGAGTAAAAGCTGGGAAATGGTGAAACATACAACATATGGGATGGTGTGATATGGTCGAAGTAGAAACTGAAACATGCCACATGGGATGGTGTGACATGATCAAAGTAGAAACTGAAGCATAGTATCAACAATATACATATCGTAGAAGGGATTAGCCATCTATCTGAAATTTCAAAAACCATAACGAAAACATTTGCTTTAGGTGTTATGGACGTAATGGTAGGTGAACTACTGGGGAGGACATGGATTTGATATCAATATCAGAATCCTGATAGGAGAATCTTTTTTTATGTTTAAAAACTTGGAAATTATCCCCAATTTGGCTGACAACCTGAGATTAAGTCAACTCCGACTTAGGTTGAGTGCTTGATCGAATCTTTCAAATAATAAAGGTCAAAAACATGAAGACTCAACTCGACTCGATGTTCAGCGAGTCAGGTCAACTTGAGTCTTTAGTTTACTCAATTTTAAATAATTAAATAAGAATGTAGCAAAATAATAATAATAAATCATTTGAACTGCTTATGTATAACATAAAATAGCTTTTATGAACAAGTTTGTAATGTGTTGCAATGGCTGTTTTCCTTCTTAGCAAGAGGTTTTTAGTGTTGAAACCACTGCAGGTTGGTAAATGTGCTGCGTGCCAGTTAAGCTGTTTGCCTTCTTAGCAGGGCCGCCACAAAATGAACTTGACAAGCCTGGCCAAATGGGGATTGAGTGCTCCCCATGAGCAAGTTTCTTACTGACTCAACTTTAAACTCAGCTGAGTCAAAACTATGTTTTAAAACTCAGCGGAAGTAGTTGAATCTCTTAGGGCCCATTTGGATATTACCAAATAAGGTTTATGATCAATTATAAGTGGTTTTTATTTATTTATTTAAAGTTATTTAATCATTTCCGTTTAAACAAGTCCAAACAAGTCTAAGTGAGTTTTGACATTTTACTGACGCCGAATATTTAGTTAGGACCTGTTTGGGTACTGCCAAATAAGTAGCTTTTTTAACTTAGGTTAGATTATAAGCTACTTTTCTTAAATAATTTAGCTTGGTTATTAAACTTAAATAAGTAGCGTTTTAGAAAAAGTAATTAGAAGTTGTTTTTAAGCTTTTCAACTTCCAAAAGTAACTCATTTCCTTCCTTTTTATAGGTGACAGCAACTTGGAATTATTTAAGGGAATGTGCTCTGTGTTAGAAGTTCATGAGATTGTAAAAGCATCCAATGAACAGGTAGATGATCTAGTGGGCCCCACATGATGATGGCTCATATCGAGGTGGCCCACATAATGGATGATCCACATCAAAGGTCCAACCTTAATGATGAATGGCCCACATCCAAGGCGAGCGCCTCATGATGGGCAACCCACATTCAAGGTGGGGCCCACATGGTCTGCAATTAGTAATGGTGGGCCCCCACATGATGGATGATCCACATCAAGGTGGGCCCCACATTATGGGCAGTCCTCATTAAAGGTTGGCCTAATGATGAGTGCCCCATATCCAGGGTGGGTCCTGCAAGATGGATGGCCCACACTACGGACGGTCCACATCAAAGGTGGGCTCCATGTGATGGGCAGTGGATATTGAAGATGTGCCCCACATGATGGACAATAACGTTGATGATGGACCCCACACGATGGAGGACTAACATCAAAGGTGGGCCCTACCTAATGAATTGTGCACATTAAAGGTTGTCTCCTAATGGCCCCTGGGGTTGCTGCCTGCCCATTTGCAAGCAACTGATCGGTGGCCAACATCATCCTAGGGCGCAGATCATCGGCTTTTTGTAGAAATGACCCTGGCTATGGATCAAAGCCGTTCAATCAGAGTTGTGCGTGTCACGGTTTTGGTTCCCTTATCAGCAGCTTGCCTGTTAATCGAGATAAATTGATCCAAATATTTCTCATTAGTTGTGTGGGCCACACTGATCGGCTTGCGTCGGGAGTCCCACGTGTCTGCAGACTGGATGTACCATCCATGCATAGATCATACGCGAGAAATGGAGTTTTTTTGGCCCTGGACGTGGGCCCAGTTGTCCGACCGTTGATCTATTGGTGCCCCCGAAATCTCTTCAATTGGCTAATCCCAACCATTCAATTTGTGGCCTGATCCACCAGAAGATCTTGATTGGACGATCACAATCTTTCAGTTTGTGATCTGCAAGTGAAGGGAAGAATAGATACAGCAACGGTCCGTTTTCAACTGAGAATGGTTCTCGATAGGACAATCCTAACCTTTCAATTTGATTTTCAGGCATGGTCCATCCACATCATACCAATCGTCTAGATATGGTACTGTGGTGCAAGCCATGTTCCAGACCCGACTATAGGGTGCATATCCTCGGGTGGAGAATAATATGATTCCTCGTGAACTGTTGGCTAGGTGACTTTTAACGGTTGATATTCGCCATTCGGGCAATGGGACAAGACTACAGAGCATTTTAAAAGTTACTCATCCTTCTTATGTGTGGCTATCTGGGCCATTCAAGTCGTTTGGCACATCGTGGGTGGAGCATGGCTTCAAGATCTCGTGTTGGAGTAATCCTTACCGTTTATTTTGTGATCCAAATTGAATGGGCGAATCAGATGATTACCATCATCTCCTCAGTGGGTTTTTTTATAATGTTCCATCCACAACTGGGTTAGAGATTTAGACGGTCTGGATTGTCCTACAACAATGCCATGGTACAGTGGACAGACGTCATTCACCACCATAGGAATCGAGCGCTCGCGTCATGTTACTCGAGATGGGTATCGAATACAAGGGGTTATTTGATACTCTGGCAGAGTATGGTGGTTGCTACGCATATACACTGAAATTGTACATGTGGTATATACGTACCTCAAATTGAACCGTTAAAAAACTGAGAACCATTCTAGTTTGATAAAAGAACCAAAATCAGGGACAAAAACATCTACGATTAATGGACATTTGTCCATTGAATTTTGGACCATTGAATTCCTTGCTCCGTTAGATACTCACCAATCGCCCAGCTAGAATCACTCGTTCAGCGTTATTTTTGGGCTTAAATCCATATATAGTGGTTCCCACGATCTGTTCAGTTTAAATTGAGGTACATCTATGCCACGTCTAAAATCTGTATGCGCCTGTGTATAGAGCATCACCCCCTGCAGGAGTATTGAAGTTTTTCTCATCGAATATCGGCCGGTTTGCTTGGCTTTTTTTGGAAGATGCCCGTGTTTGGGTAATTGCGAGTGCATATGGAATAAATACTCCCATTACAAACTCAAAACCCATCTCGAAGGCCCAGTTGACTTCAAAACGTCAAATGCCCTATGGAATTTTGATGGATACTGTGCTCTAGAGTACAATAACCTTTAGTGCTCCAATTTTTATAGGACACGTGGACGGTCCAAGTCATTCAATCTAGACTGTCCATTAGGTCCATCGTACTCTTCTTAGCTGGCAGTGCTCAGATCATGCTCATCAAGCGGTCCGATCAATCCAAAATTTCGCCTTATTTTTTGCCGCCGTCAATTTTCCAAGCAATAGATGGACGGTCTAGGATTACCTGATTGGAGTCATTTTTAGAACCATAAGCAGTCCATGATGGACCCCACCATATGGATGGTCCAAAACACCAAGTCACGCTTTTCTAGAAACAATATTAATAGATGATCTTTAGTCCATTGATCGGATGGTTAGATTCATTCTATAGGTCTGAACTGGCGTGTGAGATCCAGGTGAATGGGACTTGGTCAAACAAGCAGTTAGTCTGTTCATCAGGTGGGCCAGACATATTGTAAAGAACTGGGGGCTCCAACTAAAATGACCAGAAATTGTGAAATAATAAGGTCTTGTTGCATCAGAAATTGATGCGTACGTCATCCATGGTTAAATGATCTAAACCGTCGATTTGATGGGTCCCATTCAAGGTGACGGTTGCCTCAAAAATGCCCCAAGTTGAAAGATTGTAATGTTCTGTTCAGTTGCTGAAAAGACTAGTCCGGAGAAAAGGCAAGAAAATGGATGGTAGGATCCTCCACTCTAAAAGATATCATCGGCATCTTCCATCAATGATAGCATCCATCGGGTCAACGGTCTAGATCATCTAAACACGATCCCATGTGTAGCATCTGGCCACATCGTGACATTATTCTTATGGTGATGCATGAGGGCCTTGTCATGTCTCCCAACAATTCATGTAAGTGTGGCTCACCTGATGTGCCAAGGTTGATGTGAAATCCAGGATCAAGCACTAAAAAAGCAAAAGTTAAAAAAGAAAGAAAGAAAGAAAAGAAAAGAAAATCAACCTCTCACGGGATTAAAGAGGAGAATTGCGTGTATAAGTCAAATTAAATTATTTAAACTGTGCTTCCAATCAAAACCTAAAAAATAAATAAATAAATAAAAGTCACTCCTCTTTGATCATCTAACCATCAAATTGGTGGACATTTATTGGGCGAATAAGAATGAAAAGTATTTGATTGATCTATTTCAACATACAATCATTTATAGATCAGAGGTTTCGAAGAACTGTGTTCCACAATTCAATCAATTTAATTCAAATTAATGTATGGTATGAGATCCACCATATACTACTTTTTCTTTTTTAACACACGCATACTCACAATCTCTCATACACGCGTGCACATCAAGAGAAAGAAATCCTCCTTGACTACACGCAATGGTATTGAAAAAAATATACAAACCACGGCATAAAAATTTATGATGCTTTTATTTCGATACATTCACAAATCTATGCTGATTTACGTGCTCAAAGGTAAAAAAATAAAGAAGCAATTTTCAATACACAACTCTCTTCTTTTTCGTTCTCACGACAGAATGTATATATTACCCCAAAATGAATTAGAGTTTATATAAAACTCCATGTGAAATGTACATTTCTGGTGATTAAGCAATCGAACAGATGACCTCAATGTTTACAGGCACTATGTACCCTAGAGCCTTGAGTTTGGATCCAAACACTATACATTATGTGAGCATCACATGACTCCACTCAAAAAAGTGAAGGGAAATCATGCAAAATCCTCTTACCAAAACCCACCCAATAAAGAGAACTTTAAGCTCTCTTAATTCTTTCTTTTCTTCCATGAAACTTAAATCACAAAGAAATTTAATTACATTGCACAAACAAAAAGTATATATTACTTGTGAAACTAATCTCTAACTAAATTTATAATTAGAACATTAATCATCCTAACTAATCTCCTTATTAACAAATTAATCATTTAAAAAAATACTCAAAAGAAACACACATGTCACATAATTCCCATAGGTAGGGCATCATAAAGCTGTTAAAGTACGATACCATCAGGAAGTGAGAATAGAATTTCTGCCAATCAAGCACGTATCACAGGTGGGCAGAAATACTGTGGGTCCTTGAGAGGTTCTAAATTCTGTCCTCCCTATGGATGGCCCATTGAGGAGCATGATTAGGCCCGGCATAAATTCACAATTGCTTCCTCGGCATGTTTCATGCATTACAGTATTTAGAATGTATACCCATAGGGCCCACGACGAAGGTTCCCGTCGCCTTCGAAGGACACAAAAATTAAACATGATTCACCTTCAATTGAGAGCTTTGAATGATTGAATAGTAGTTTTTTGGCCGTCGCCACATACAAACATTTTAGCTCTCTTCGTTCTGTATCAATGGTCCACTAAGCCTGATGAATGGCTTACGATACATGTGCAATAGTCGCCCGGCCGGTGGCACCATTTTTGTGTCAGAGTCACCGAGTTTGTGACGAATGCACTGAGTTTCTAAACTCAGCTCAGCTGCTCTACACTTGAGTGAACTTGTTGTTCTTCGCTTGTTTTGGCCTCATTCATTTATAGCCCTGTGCATCACATAAACATAAAAAAGAAAGAACCTGGGCATTTCCTCCCATCAAAGCCACACCGATGATCTAGATCATTTTTTTTTTTCATGGCCGAACCACGTTTATCATGGGTACTTGTTTTACACTTAAAAAACGAAGTGCCGGCAACATGCTCGGGGGTGTCACATACCATAGGTGGAGCTTTTTCCTTTTTTTTCTTTCAAATTCAGCAATTCATGAATCTATTGGTTTGGGATTTGGAGGTGTTTGGGCCGTTTTGCTCACTACAGAGAGCAGATTAGGTGCAGTTCCAGCCTCACACAAGATGGTGTGGCCCCTCCGAAGGGGCCCACCTTGATTTATGTATTTTATATCCACGCAGACCATTTGTTTAGCTAGGGCATGAACCCAAAAATGAAGCAGATAGATCCAAATCTCAGGTGAACCGTAGTAGAAGAAACAGTGGTGATTGAACGTCCCACCATTAAAAACTTCTTAGGGCGCACGGTAATGATTCCGTACATATATTTGCCCTCCAACCTGTTTATTAGTAAGGTCACAAAAACCTGGATGAAGGGAAAAATGAATATAAGCTTGATCTAAAACTTATGTGGCCCACAAAAGTTTTTAATGGTCAATCACCCCTATTTCCTACAGTATGGTCCACCTAAGATTTGGATTTGCTTCATTTTTGGGCCAATGCCCTAATCCAATTTTTCAATATGGATGGATGCGTGGATATACAATACATACATCAAGGTGGACCCCACATTAAGGACTGCACCTAATCCACTCCCAAAATAGCTATGTCGTCTGAACGGCATTGACATGTCAAGGATGTGACAAGGATATGGATTTCACAAGCATGATTGTATGGATGCCTTACCTATTTTGAAGTATCTAAGTATCAAGAGCACTAAACAAAGGGTGATGACATGCATCCAAGAGGATTTATTTTGGTCAGTGGAGAATAGTAAGATTATCCAAACTGTACATCTGGTAGATTATGCTACTTATCGCCTATTATTCTTCAATAGGAAGTGGGGACCAATGTTCTTATATTTTCAATGATCCACTTGAAGGCTATTAATAAAACTGTAAAAACGAACCATTGCGACAAAGAAAACTAACACATACAAAACATGGTAAATTTATTTGGCATCACGCCTACTCTATGAATGAGTCTCTATCAAAATCACTTCTTTTCAAAAAGAGATTTACAGCTCTAAAACTTTTTAGAGCCCGAAACTCAGACAAAAAAATAAATAAATAAATTCTCTTTTGTGTTACGTAATTCAACCTCATAGAGAATATTCAAAAGGCATGTATAAAAATACCCAAAATACCTTTTTCAGTCAGAGCTGATCTCCAGATTGAACCTTATATAATCCAAGCAAAGGGAGCTTCCCCAAACCAACGTAAGGGATCAAGCCCCTCGTTGAGGCTTTACATATAACTTCTCCTTTTTACTATTATGCAGAATACAAGACATCCATCGCAACAACGATTATAAGATTTTTGTATTAATTAATGTGATTTTTATAAATTTGCCATTGAGAAGAAAATGGAAAAGCAATCTACCATTAAGAAAAGAAAGACCAATAGCAAAGATTGCGTGCCTTTGTTAAGAAAAAGATGAAAACCAAAGATGTGCAATCCTTAATTCCGTGCATACTCAGCCAAAGCTGCGGATGTGACCGTCCAAGTTCAAGGGCCTAATTTGTGCACATGAATCATTGTTAGCCTTTAAGCACTTGCGATTTGTCTATTGTAAACGTGTATATCCATTATAAATGCTACAATGTTACATGTGCCACCATCCATATTAACCTTTTATACCTGTCACCGTCAATCCTTTATCGCAGGTTTTTTCTTTCTTTTATTTCTTTTTTTACACACCACATGCACACTGGATCCATAATCTCACCGTTGAAACAGTCTATATACCACCGGGCCATGAATCCAGGCCCTCTTTACTCCATGTTCCAAATAAGGAACACAATGGTTCTTCCAAGACCAACATGACTTACATTGCCTATCTAATGAAGCATGTGCCAACACAACATCTTTTGCTTCGAAACTGGCTCTACAGGTTCTATTTTTATAAGTTGCAGCGCGATATGTGAGATATAAGTTGTAGCGTGATATGTGAAATGTCTACTTTACCCTCTAACTTGCAACTAGTTAAATTGAAAATAATGGCCTTGCAGTTGTTTGGAAACCCAAGTGAAATCATTGATTTCAAAACCACCAAATGATAAGTGTTAAAAGATCAAGCAAGTATGCTTCTCAATCGATCAAGTGAACCCCGAATTAGGTAAATTGGTCTATAGATAGTTTTGGACAGGTTTCATCGGCAGATCTCGGAGGTTCGAGCAATCGATATAATTCAAAATATCCATGTTAACTCTCTGGACACTTTTGAGTATGTTTGATTAATTGAATATGGGTACTCGATTGATCAAGGGTTGCTCGATCGATGCTTAAATTGATGGCACATATAGTTTTACGTAATTGCGCGATTTGCTTTCTATTTTTATAACACCTCGGGTTTTCAGGAGCCGTGTAGGAACTCGGCCGCTAAATTCCCGGGTATTGCTTATATCTTAATTATGGCGATTTGTACATAAATCAGTTCAAATGAAAAATAAAAGAATCAGCTGGAACATAAACCACAACCACAACTAATCTACTGAAATAAATGTGACTAATGACTACAAGTCTATAGGAATATCAAACATGTCGCACAAGGCGTCGCATAAAAGAATTTATAAAATTAAATTGCCAAAAGAAGTGGTGCGCTAGATCCATAATTCAACAACCCATAATTAACTCGCACGGTCTACAGTGATCCGCCCATAAGGTGGAAGTAAGAAGCTCATCTTCCTCATCCATGCTCACCTGGCTCAGCTCATCTAGCTCCGCCTCACGTGCATCTAGTAAAGGGTTTGGTTGGTGTTTTAAAACACCGTCCCAGAGTGGAAGTAAGTAGCTAACTCAGTAGTTACTATTAGCCTTAAGTTACAATAAGTATTAATTATATGATGAATTTAATGAAATGCATACATTCACAGATCTCTAAATAGTCTTGTTAATGCATATGCATGTATTATGATATGATATATGACCTCACAACAATACTCCCTCGAGCGACTTCGTCTAACGATCGCGCATGTTTAACACTCCCTCATTGCGACCTCAACTGCCGAGTTGTCAAAACCTAACTAATACGATGCGTGAATAATGTTAGCCGAGTATTTAGTTAATTCCATTTATCCAGTAAATTTTAAAAAATGGTACACCCCACGTATCATTACCTTCAATTAGTTGCGAGGTCAAGGCCCCTCAACGTGTAAAGTTAGGACCCCGCGATCCTTGATCCCATTAGGTTCCCCATCCCCGATTTCAAACACATGAAGAGTGTTGAGAAGAGGGATCACTCATGGTCACTACGGGGAGGCTCGTCACCCCAGCATAGGCCGATAGCTCGGACACAGTGTCACATTCCACCATATCCGGCTCTCGAGTCAATGGATCGGTTTCAAATGGTTATCAATAGGCTTCAGTGGTTGAAGGGTGTTCCAGGTTCCATACAGTCGTGAGCAGACATAGTTAGTCAGTGAATGAACTAGACCGTGCGAGTTCAAGTGAGTACGTGACGAACGACATCGAGTACAAGCAACCCATGTAGTCCAACTATTATCGCCCATTCGTATCCACCCAAAACTGCTAGTTTAGCTGTAGGATGGTCCTACCAACGGGACCACCTTCTCCCACCTCAGTTCCTTGACCAACATAGGGGTTTGATAACATTTAATAATATTCCAACAATTCTGGATTCGTGTTCTAACACAAGTAAAGTCATGCACTCATACATCCAATATAAAGATTCAGATTTTTTTACAATGCAACTACTAACAAAATACAACATTAATGTGTGTGTGTTGAGTGCATTTACCGAAGAGACTAAGAACTATACATCATTCATAGGACAAACATACAACAAGGATTAATGCAGTCATTCATGTCACAAGAAAGGTTATACTAGGATCGCATATGGGATGAACATACCATACCAAATCAAGCCTAATCATGTTAAAAAGCAAATAAACAACACTCAATCATGTCATGGAATTTAGTAAAATCATATATGGGATGAACATGCCACACCAAAATCAAACCCAATCATGTTGAAGAACAAATAAACAACACTTATTCATTTCATGGGATTTAGGGGGACCTATCATGTAGGGTCTTGGCTAGGTTCTCTCTAAATTACTCAAGCACATCATCCTAACATTCATAATCATTAAATTTATAATAATATTAGTGCTAGGCCACCTAAGGATAATATTCCATACCTTGTGATGAATCCCTCGATCCACGGCGCCCATAGGATTATAGTGTTAGGAAATCATCATTGAAATGCCTAAATAAGCATACAAGCTTGTAAGAATTAGAAGAAATTTAATACAAGACATAAACCTACAAACATACTCCATACTTATCTTCAATCGTCACCGAATCGACACCAATAAAGGACAATATTGTTATAGAGGAGATAAAAGGGTGAAGGTGCACAAACTCTCATGCTTCTAAGCTCTCCCTCTCTCTTTCTCCTCTTTTCTCCTCTTTCTCTTCTCCCTTTCTTCCTTTCTTTCTTCTAGGGTAAATTCGTATGGGGAAAGGGGTGCCCAAATGAAGCCCTTATATAGAGCCAAATTTGGTGTAAATGGCCCCAAGAGCTAGGTTTTTACTATACTAGCCCTATGGGAGAGTCTTTTTAACCTCTAGGGCCCACTATGAGGTGTACATATTGATATATACTGTAGGATAGTTAGCCGTAATGATGATCTACGCATGGATATGATCGGCCTGCCATTTGGATGTGCCGATCGACGGATATGATTAGAAGTCTGTTCAATGGTCACCAATGGTCGATCAGGGCCGCAGCTATATGGATATGAGTAATGAAATATCCTTACTCCACATGTGAAGTTTGGTCGTAAACCGACTGTCCAAAATTCTCAACTTTGCATAAGAGTGGACGACCCAATTCACTTAAGTTTTAACTTCTTCCTTTAGGGTATTTGCACTTCTCATGCACTCGTTCTTTGACTCAAGTTGAGTGATTCTGGACTGTACTCAGGTCCGACTCCCGTGATGAACGTCGAGCTCAGTAAGACGGATATTATTCTATAGTTTTGAAACTAGTGGCCCACCAACGAGTGATCTACAGCTTGTTCGGAAAATCAGGGCATTTCTAGAATGAATTAGGTATTGAGATTTCTCGTAGGCAATGATTAGGGTTTGGATTAACTATTTTCATAGTATGGCCTATTTATAACTAGTGAAAGTAGAAATTTGGTCATGATTACTCTAAACCATCGGTTTTAGGCTAAAAGAGTAACGGGGTTGATTTGGTCTATTAGTCAAGATCCGGGCCTTATCTGACTCAGATTCGGTTAGATCTTTAATTTATTTATGATTGTCTTGATTAGTTAGCGATGGGTCGGATAGATTATGGGCCCTATGTGAGTAAATCATGGGGCTAAACTTGATGTTCAAGTAATCGAGCAGATTCGTTGGCTTCTTACGGTTGATTAATCAGACTTGTGCGGTTCTTTACTAGTTCCACCCGTGTATAAACTAACATTGAGTGCTAATAGTTAGTAAGTGATAATATAAGTTAATTACATTAAAAAATATTAAGGATTTTTGGAAATCTAAAACAGTGAAAATCCAGGACGTTACAATTTCAAGTGTAACACTATATGTGTGTGTGTGGGCGTGGGCGTAATCGTGAGATTAAGTGAGAATAATGAGTGTTAAATCGATTCTAAATTTTGGAATATTGGATAAAACAAGGGTTTTCGCATCTATAAGTAATTACATCTCTTATGCTTTCATTTTCATAGCAGATTTATTTGTCGCTTTGTGTCATGATTTTTTTTTTCCACAAGAGTTTTTCACTTAAAATCGTGTATTCATGTTCATGTTTTGTTTGTGTTTATCTTTCGTCATGTGATTTGAATTCGGGGTTTGCTTTTGTGATTCCCCAACAAGTAATACTAGAGATATACGTTGGAATTCGAGTTTGAATATGAAATATGACAATGAAAAAATGTAATGTGAAGTATGAAACATAAAAGTTCACTAAGAAAAATAACATTAAACTATGAAAGGTAAATATGAGACACATTCTAGTTCAACAAAGATTACAATAAGAACTCATTGGTATATCAAACCATCCTATAGTATGAGCGATGAAGAGTGGAAAGAACTAAATAAGTGGGCAAAAACATCGATACAATTATGTTTGTCAAATAATGTCCTTTATAATGTCCTTGATCAGAAGACCACCACAAGACTTTGGACAAAATTAGAAATCTTGTACATGACGAAATATCTATAAATCATTGTGTCTAACAAAGTAATTATATAATCTAAATATGGCAGAAGTGTCATATTAATGAACACATTAGTGCGTTCAATCAATTACTTTGCAAGTTGACAAGTGTGAAGGTGAACATCGACGAAAAAAATTAAGCCCTAATTCTATTAAATTCTCTTCTAAAGTCATACATGAGTCTTGTAGACACTATGTGCCATAGTAGGGATACCATTGATGTCGAAACTTAACCCTAATCCAAACCCCGAACATACATTCAACGTAGATCCAAACCCTGATTTATACTCTTAACCTTGATCCAAACCCCAATCCATATCCTTAACCATGATCCAAATCCCGAATCATACCCTTAACCCTAATCAAAACCCCAACCAATATCATTAGTCGCAAGCTAAACCCTGATCCATACTCTTAACCTTGATCCAAACCCTAAAAACCTTAAAACCTTAAGAACCAACCCTAAAACCCAGTTGACCCATTTACTGTAATTCGGCAAAATCCTAAACTTATTCCCTAACCCAAGCTTTAGGAAAAACCTAACCCCTAAAGTTAACCCACTGAGTCAACTCACCTAATCAGGCCACATAGCCTACCTAGTTAACTCACCTTGTCAAACCAAGCCCATAAACCATTTTGGCCCAAGCTCATTTCATAGACTAATTTGGAGAAGAGGAGAGACAACAAGGTAGCTTCGAAGGACCAAACCTGTCCATGTGCACAGGGGGAGCCTCACTCCGAAGTTAGAGCAAAAAGGAATAGCAAACGGTGCACAGGGTACCACTTGTCATGTGGCATAGGTCGCACTTTGGCCAATTGCTCACGCATGTTCTGTTATCCTCTCTGCTTATTTCATGCATGTATAAAATCTAGAAATTACTTCAATACGTTCCATTAAGCCAAAATTACACATTATGTCCTCTAAACCCTTTTAAACCTCAAGTTTTATAAGAATTACTAGAAAATCGGGCAAGACGGCTATAAAAACCCCATTCCCTTCACATTTTAAACATCCAGAAAGAATCCACTCTCATTTCAAGCATTTTCACTCACCCCTTAAGTCCATATAGGAAAGAGTTCAACTGGGTATAACTAAGTCCAACCAAATCCAAAAACACTTGAGCCATCTATCACATATATGCATTCATTTTCATAAGGGATTTGCTTGTTACTTTATGCCGTGGTTTTTTTCCATAAAGGTTTTCCACATAAAATTATGTGCTCTTTTGCAAACTTTGTTTGCGTTTATCTTTCATCATGTGATTCGTATTCAGAATTTGCTTCCCCAGTTTTCCAATAAAGCTTACTTGTTAAAAGCTTTTTGTAAAAAATTCCAATTATTTCTTGGAGAGTCAACAAAAATGTTGTTTTTCTAGAAAAAGGCTTTTATAGAAGTTAACATCCAATTAAACAAGCCCTAGCACTTGCCAAACGATAAACATATCGTCATCACAAGATAAAACTTGCAAGCCCGGCGGCTCCTAACAAACCCCACTTGCACAAATGAAATCAAACCCATTTAAACGTTTGGTGGGCCACAAATCCAATCAACTCATCAATGAAGCGTAGTGAATACGCTAATAATCACAAAAGAGATAGTGATCATGGGGCCCATCCATCGGCGGCTAAGATATTATCCCGATTCAGTGCACCAGTGACCTTATCCATCTACTATCCGGGCCCCACTAGATAAAACAAAATAACCCAAATAATAAACTTAGTAGTGTATGGGTCACGTAATCCTAAAGCAAATGCGTTCCTATTTGAAATGCACGATAGCGACGGCTATCATACTAGCATGATTGAAGTGGGCCACACATCAGGAATCCACCACCCATAGGGAAACAACTGCTCAAGCAGCTTGTTTACAATGCTATGTGTGATTAGAGATTCCAACATATCTAAGTCGTGCAGACCCTTTTCTTATATTAACGCGTAAATCCACATTTAAATAATGGGCCATTTGGCACATTTCCACAACATATAGCATTTTCTTCCGGTGGGCCACACATATTAGATTAATCAAGATATGCTTCTTAAATTGATCTTATTCTTATGAAAATCAGGTGCGTATGGGAGCCGGAATCATGGTGGTAACCCCACTACTAAGTACAATTAATCCAGTCGAAGTGGAAAAGTGATTTGGGTAATGATATGGAAGTGTTATCCAATTCATCTGCGAAATCTGACCGTCCATCAGGTGGTAGCCGTTGTGAACATGGTCCCAGACCGAAATCTGTTTGGTACAGTGGTGTTGTATGAACTTTTTCTATACATCTATTCTCTTCCGGCCAAGTTGTCATGTTATAGGATATCCAGTTGGTTGAAAAGGTGGGCCACATCATGATGAGGAAGTGGCACAAAATTCACTTTCATTCATTCATCTAGGGGGACACAATATCAAAATCAATGTACATCGGATGGTATGACTTAGTGTTACGGTGTGGCCCACCCAATGAGTGGATACGGTTGATTTTCTCATCAGGTGATCATCATGATCTTTTCCACCTTTTGTACGGGTTGGATATTTTACACATGTGACATGTTGGTGGGATGTAAGTGATGTGAGGAGAATGAAGTGATCGGTGGTCTATATTCAACACGACTTATATGATTAGTTGACCTGCCTGAAATTCGTATAAGGGCATGTCCACGGTGGGCCCCAACTGATGAACGGACTGATTTCACACATGTGTGACAGGTTGGCACACGTGTTGTGGAAAAGATACTTAAGCATTTTTACAAGTGAAAGTATCGGAAGCTTAAGCCATTGTTATTCGATTAGGTAAAGCAAAATGAAGGAATATTCGAAACCGGAGTGGGGCGTTTTCATTTTGTTCTTTTTTCGATTTTAAATGAACGGCTAATGTACCATCTCCACCATTAGTAGCCCCAAACATGGAAATCTGAACCGTTCATATGATTATCCATCACAACTTGTCATGATGGATGACCATACATTTTTAATCTTGACCGTTTAATCAATGGAATCTTTTAGTGTTTGAGGATGTACATCAGCTGCTCATTGGTACGCTACGCCCCAACAAAAGTAGAATAATTGTCAATGGATCTATGATCTATACCGGTCGTTCAATGGGGCCCACCATGGATCGGTTCCTGGAGAAAAATCTCAGTGATTGAATGGACCCACAAATGGACGGTAGAAAAGACTCTGCAACGCTGGTTATCCGTCAATGGTGGGACCGACTTGGGGAATAGTCCATCTGAGCAATTGCTGATCTGGTTGTAGGTTGGATGTCCCTTCGATTCCATTGGCCCATCTATACTGGGGCCCACATGGCCAATGGATCTGATGTGTCTATGGAAGGTGACGATCGATGTCCGAGGATAACAGTTTTGGGTGCACGCGCACACGTTACCCTCCTTTTTCCAACGTCTCTTGCTTTACTGTTACGAGGTACGGTCCGGTGGTCCTCTGGACCACCAATGAGGCAGTTGTTTGTTTCTCATAGTGGAGGTGGGCCCCACTGTCTGACCAATGGGATACAGTCCTTTTTCCACGTGTCATAACGTATATACTTGTACCGAGCGTGTACGTGGGGATATGACTTGTGGGTGTGGGGCCCACCTAATCCGAAAGATGACACGTGTAGATGCTTTGGATGCGCCTCTATCTGTACAGGAAGGGTAGCTTTGGTGGTGGGCCCTGATAGAAAAGGAACGGATGCGTCGGCCATCGGGAAATTCTTTGGGAGCGTATCAGGGGGTGGCAGGCAAGGCACGAAGTGGAGGGTCCAACGGCCCCAACCGAATGTCTGATGCGCGGGGCCCACCTTTTCGTCATGATTAAACCACCTGAGCCTTTGGCTCGAGCCTGGCTTAGCCGCTCATTTCTCCCTTTCCATTTTAATATTTATTTACTTCCAAAGGACAAAACTTTAATACTCTGGCGGAGTGTGAACGATGATACACATGTACATAGAAGTTATTTTAAAACTGCATACGTGGCACTAATTTTACTCGAACTGTGCTCATTACACATGTGATCGATCTTGGCCAGTCAGTGGTAGCGTGTACTGTGAACCTGTGATATACCAAAAACTGTAGTATATTCATCAAATGGGACACACGTGCATTTTGAATTTGAACCGTTTGTTTTTTCTCTTAACCGTTCATTTTTACCGTACAGTATCTGCCTAATCAGCAAACAGAAGTTATTCCTTTTTAGTGTAGGGCATGTTCGCAGTGTATATAACCTGATGAACGGCCCATATCTCGGATATACGTTCCATCCAGCGGTAGGAACTATGCCCCATTTGGTAGAATGGATCCTTGATTATGGGCCCACCGTGATATATGTTGCATATATCCACGCTGTCCATACGTTTTCAAATCTTATTTCACCGCATTACCTTAATAATGAAGCAATACATATCTCAGGTGGAACATACCATAGGATATAGCCGTGATTAAATGGACGCGGATTGCGTCCTACCCTCTGTGGGGCCCACAGTGATGTAAGTGTTTTATCCACGCCGTTAGTCGCTTTTATCAGACCATTTTAAAGTATGATCCAAAAAATGTGGCAGGTTCAAGTCCTAATTGAACCACAAAGCGGGGATTGAACTTCCACCATTAAAAAGTTCTTGCGAGCTGGAGAAGTTTCGGATCAAGCTTATATTTGTGTTTTCACTTCATCCACGTCTACATGACCTTATTAATAGGTTGGATGGCAAAAAAAATCACAGTGGCCCTTAGAAAGGTTTCAACGGTGGTTGTCATTATCACTGCAGCTTCCTTTGGTGTGGTCCACTGGAGATGTGGACCTGCGTCATTTTTAGCATCATATCATAAAATGGTCTGATAAAAGTGATTAACAGCGTGGATAAAACACTTACATTACTGTGGGCTCCACAGAGCCCTGCCCAGATGGATTATCCACCTCCTGATTAAATACCCACCATTAAAAACTTATTGGGGCCATTAGAATGCTTACTTGCCATCCAAACCGTTGATAAGGTCACAAAGACCTCAATGAAAGAACCACACAAATATCAACTTCATTCAAAAACCTCTTTTTTTTTATTATTTTTAATTTGCTATCCAAGCGGTTGATAAGGTCACAAAGACCTCAATTCAAAACCATTTTCATTTATTTTCCATCCAATTGATTAAGGGACCATATAAATATCAACTACATTCAAAACCTTTTTTTTTTAATCCGCGGAAAGTTTTTAATGGTCAATCACCATTGTGTCCTGTGGTGTAGTCCACCTGAGATTTGGATCTACTTCATTTTTAAGGATGATGCCATAAAATGAATTGCCAGAACGGATGGACGGCATGGATTTAAAGCACATACATTACGGTGGCCCCACAAACAAGGATCCACTGAAGTCGTGCCCACATTGAAAACCTGCTGGCCCATGGTACGCATTCAATCTACAAGTGTGGGTTACCTGATAGACGGCTTGGTTCTTGGAACATGCCACACGACGATGGCCTGATAATACACACCCGTGGGATTTGTAAACAGTTGATATCTCTACACCCCACTGGTATTTTTTCATCCTAGCGAGATTTATCACTCAAATACAAAACGAGAAGCACTTTGATGGACTGGGATTCGGCAGTGACCTCCGTTGTGGGCCCCACCATAATGTATGTGTTTTATCTATGCCGTTAATCGAATTTTTCTAGCTCATTTGGGGGGCATGAGCCCATAAATGAGGTAGATCCAATTCTCAGGTGGACCACACCATAGGAAACAGGAACCGGTGGTGGTTGAATGGGCACCATTAGATGTTTATTAGGGCCCACTGTAATGTTTATCTGCTATTTAACTTATTGATTAGGTCACACAGACACGGATGAAGGGAAAACATAAATATCAGCTTGATCTAAAACTTTTGTGACCCTGAAGAAGTTTTCAACGGTTAGTGGTCAATCACCACCATTCCCTGCCTGTGGTACACCTGATAATTGAATTTGTTTCATTTTTGGGCTAGTTCCATTAAACTAGCTGAAAAATAATAAATGAATGGCATTCATAATGCATATATATATATATATATATATATCATGACGGGGCTCATAGCATAACAAATACCTATCAGGTTATTATAGAAGTAAGAGTGTAGCTTTGATGCACGGGGGGAGAGTAAACACACACACACACACACAGAGGTTTGGAGAGTGTTCGGCATTTTTATCGATAAGAGCTAGGGGCTTGGTAAAAATTTAATTAGAATGATGATCTTAAATTTTGGTACATTAAAAACTAAAATAAATAGTTAAATATTTTATTTTTAATTAAGAAATAAAAATAAATCAATAGTTGAGTTGGTAGAAATATTCTCATTAGTCATTTTCTCGATAATTTTGTAATAATTGGTGAAACAAATAGGCTCATAAAAAATCATAAATATGATTTTAACAATACAACTTAGCAAATTGCTATTCTTGGCAAGAGTTAATTGTCTGAATTGCATAAAAGGTTGGCAAACACAAGCTTCACATTCTACTAAGAGTTCAATTGGTTACATGAAGTCTAAGTGACTTCTTGTTTTTTAGTCGTCTAATAGTAAGGAATTAGAGGGAATTGAGTTTGAGAGGACTCTAAATCTTCCAATAGAGTTGTTTTTGAACCCCCGCCTCCAAGCTATAATTTAAATCCACCTGATTTGGTTCAAACTAAGGGCTTGTTTGGCAGCTTAGATTTGATCCCTCATGGAATTGAGTGGATTTTAGTCTAACCCAAGTGGGTTTGAAATCAGTACTTTGAGGTGGAAGTTCAAAAGAGCACCTTGTGTAATATTTGGGTTCCTCTCAAATTCAAATCCCTTTATTTTCTAGCCAGCAAACACACACACGCGTGTGCGCACACACAAAAAAGAAAAGAAAAGAAACGATAAAAAAAAAAAAAAACAGTGAACCCCCACAAATCCCTCTGATACACAGCCACCAAACGAACTCTAAAATTCATCAGATCCCACAGGATTTTGCTACCAAACAAGTCCTTAGTTTTGAAGTATATCTAGCAATTCTAAAGTAAAAGATACACTCATCATTTCACTTCCACTTGATTTAAAATAGAAGATGTGATGTAGATGTGGCTGCCCGAGAGTCTCCTCAATCTCCAAGTGACTAATATTCCACTAAAATGACAGCTTTATGCTACGGAATAATCCCATGCATTCCCCAATATTTACAGTACAGTTCCTAACCGGGTTGAAATTTCATAATGAGCTTGTTGCAGTAGCTTCCAAAAAAACTCCCCGGCACCCATCACCAACATGTCCATCTGACAAACCATAAAAAGCTCAATTTGAAGAATCCATCATTCCACACATGAACCCATTTTGTATATGCGGGACTATTCTGAGAATCAGTCACCCGAGTGATTCCACAACGGTTTTGGTGATAAAAAGATTGAATAATTCGAGGGGAAAAAAAACAATGGTAATCTCTAGAGATTGCGTATCTAAATCTAAAGATGTGAGAATTGCAAGCAATTCGATGTGCCATTTCATGTATATTCAATGGTCTAATTGTGGAAACGTGTGTGCGGCGTGCATGCATACATCAGTTTTGGCTATATAACATTATCAAAAAGAACAAAAACAAGAGTTTCAACACGTGGTCATCAGTTCGAGTACCCATTGTTGTGAAAATCCACTGTGCAGGTGTGAGTGGATAGGTATGTGATGTGTAAAAAGAGAGAAGAAGAAAAAAAAAAACAGAGAGAGAGAGAGAACTAGTGGTACCATCATAAATTGATAATATGATGTAAAACTCACATAATTACTAGTTGGTAGTGAGTGGATAAAGTGAGCTGTCAAATCATGATAATCCTCTCTAATTACCATCCACTTGGATGGGTCGAACTCAGCTGATCTGTGCCATAGTTTCATAGGCCCCACAATGATGTATGTGTTATATCCACACCATCTATTCGTCTTTCGAGATCATCTTATAGAAAAAGGTTTTTTAAAAAATTAGGCACATCCAAAGTAGAAATTGACCCCACCGCAAAAAGCAGTTGGAGTTGAATGTTGCCATTGAAAACTTCGTACGGTCAGCAAAAGTGTTGGATGAAGCTGATATTTGTGTTTTACATTCATCTAGGTCCGTGTGACCTCATGAACTAAGTTGGATGGCAAATAAATTTCCTAATAGACCACGAGAAGGTTTCAACAGTGGGTGTCATCGTCCCACCATTTTTTTGTAGTGTGGTCCACCTAAGCTCCAGGCCTTTTTGAATTTTGGGTTCATACTTTGAAATAATATTGCAAAAGGGATGGACGACAGGGATATAATCTACATTGGGCAAGTTATACCCAAGTGTATGAGATAATGGTGAGTATGACTTTACTTTGTACTACTAGGGTAGTAATAATCATTACTCATTTATAAAATATTATAGTACATGTCCTCATATAATAAAAGACTTCTCCAGTGATCCAAACACTTAAAAGATGAATCCAGATCCTCTATCTGCCACGAACAGGATTTTCTGTTTTCTCGCATTGGTCCGCATCATCATTGGCATTATCAGTAATGCTGCAATAATTAAATAGATAATGTAATAATGTGGACCAATCACATTGCAACAAACAACAAATGTACATTTGTGGCAAGCAAATGATCGGAACTCAGCTTAAAATATCAGAGAAGATCAATATCCCGCTGTGTATAAAAAAACAAACGGTGAGAAATCAGTGAAAATGATCATACCGTTTAAGAGAAAACCATAAAAATTCAGTGATCCCATGCCTTAGGGCGTTTGCGTTTCTTGGACTCAACCCTGGTGCACTGCATCTGTCACCTCAGTCTTCACTAATTTCAACAAACAAGCTCCCACCAATCAAAGGCTAGATTTGTCCAACCAATCTAATTTGATTTTGAGACTGATTAAGCTGACGTAAGTTTTAAAACATAGTATATTTAATTTAAGTTACTCTATGCCACGTGTGCAAGTTTTCAGGGAAGCAGATTGCATGTGATCGGGACACGCGTATGTGCCTGGGGCTGTGTGGGGCCCACGGAGATATCCGTGACAAATTCAATTCGTCCATCTGTTTTTAAAGACCAAAATAGGTAAGGAATCTAAAAGTCAGGCTGATCCAAAACTCAGGTGGGCCAAACAATTGAAACAGTGGGAACAGAATTTTCCACCGTTGGAACTTTCCTGAAGCTGAACATGATATTTATATGCCATCCAAACCGTTGATAAGGCTATTACCACTTAGATAAAATGCAAGCACAAATATCCTTACGAGACAAGACGCAAGGATGGGCTTGATGAGGTCGAGCGGGTGCTCTTTCTTAGGGATAACGGTTCCGAATCCAGGGAACTTATCTGGACTTATCACAGGAATACCTCAAATTCCTAAGAAAAATAAGAAAATTACTTTAAAAAAATTGAAATAATTTTATTAATGATAAAAATTATATGAGATTACAACTCTTTAAATAAGACTACGAAACACTTGGGAGAAGTTCAAGAATTAAATTACAACTAAAACTTTTAGAAATCGCGACGTACTATAAATAGTAAACTTACTATTTATAGATGATTGTGATTCATATTAGTGTGCACGGTTTTTTGCAAAAAATAGTAAGTGTCCTATTTCATCAAAATATGATGTTCTCCTAGTGTTACTAAGCACTTTTCATGTTGGGTGCAACTTGTAGAGGCCAATAGATGAAGAGTTATAAATAGTAAAAGCAAAGTTAAAATTGCAATTTAACCATAGATCCGGTGATATTTTGCAAATTCCGCTCGGGCAACCTGGCATAGTTAGGTTTGGTGGCTAAAGTAGCTAAGCCTGCCTCAAAATCATACATGGTAAATTCCATAGCTCATTCCGATTCGCTAGATACATTCGTTTTAAATTTTCTGTTTTTTTTACTCTATCTTGGCTAAATGGTTTGGATCATCTCCATCTCTAATAGAAACCTTTTTATTCCATCTTGGCAAAGAAATTGTCCGCGACCCGCTCTACATCACCCTAAGTGTTCAATCCCCACTGTTTCGTGGGGCATGGCCCACATGAGTTTTGAATCCGCCTAAGTTTTAGAATCCTATCCTATTATAGTCTTTCAAAACAGATGTACGGAGTAGATTTGTTACAGAAACCTCTGTGGACCCACACAGCTCCAAGCGGGTCACAGGAAATCCGCATCCAGTTTTTAGTGCTTCCTCGTCAAGTACATTCTCTGACAAAGTATCAAATAAGTACTCCCCGTATAAAATAGCCAGGATGTAACGGCACTCTAATAAGTGGTGGGCCACATGATCTGTGTCATGTCCAGCTCACATGGGCCCACACGTGGATCATTCTGGGCCACACGTCTTATCAACATGAACTTTTGTTGCGTAATGCGTGTCCAGATGGAACGCTGCATTGGTGAGTGCCCACCAATCACGTCACTTGCCTAAACATATCAGCGGTGGGCTCCACATCTTATCACCCTCTGATCTTCTTCAGATTTCAATGATATTTTATCCATCTCTCACACCGCACGCATAACATCCTTTGTTCTTTTTTGTTCTTGAATTGTATTTCGTTTTTAGAACTGGCCATCTTTGCAGCCGTCCATCTTCCCCATCTGACCGTACATGTGGCCAAGTGTTGTTGTGATCCGATTGGGGTCCACCATGAGGGGCCCACAGCCAGCCGGGCACATTACGCCCTATGCGTACTATAGAAGGACCAACTACGGAGGTTTGCCAATTCGACGTGCGTGGGGGATCTGTACGTATACACACGCGGCCGTATATCTCACAATATGACACGTGTGGGATATCTAATCTTTCCTTCAGGTGATATGCACTATTTAGATTTGCAAACATAAAAATCAACCATTTTATTTGTTAGTTGGACCACAGAATATAAAAAAAGAAATTAATGACTAGAGAAAATTGTAACCGTCAATTTAATTTGTATTTTGTGGCACAATGAGAGATTAAATTTTTTTATTTTTTTAGTCTTAAGATCTATAAATTATTTTCAACATTATGGAAAGCTCAGATCTCAAACATATTTTCATATTTGCACTTATGCCTGCATGCGTGTAGAATTAGCAAAGCTCACGACTGAAATAAGAACAGAAAGAAGGAAAAGTTGGTGTCCTCACAGTGTCCGTCGACTGTGCGTGAGCCCAAATCTCCGACCATCTTCCAAAAAGAGATTTCAAAAATTCTTATTCTAAAAAATGTGCACACCGACTCTTCTGCGCGCACCGTCAGCCCAAAAGATGAAGAAAATAGAAGGGAGGGAACATGAACGGAGAATGAGTTTGCAAATGGGGGCCATGGGTTATTGATCCACACTGTAGATCTGATGGGCCCCACTACGGATGGCCCATTTACCAAAAATTTCCAATTTTGATTATTGAATTACCCCAACGTTGGCTAATTTTATATTGAATGAGGACCATTGCTGTTTTTTCACTTCAACTATTTGATAGAACAATTTTCTCTTCAGGATCGACATGTGGAATGGTAATCCGTGGTGGGCCATCATTTCAACGGTATGGATCATCTCAAAGTGGGTCACACTCGAGCTGAGGATCTTGGGCTAGACTACAAATGTTACAAATGTACCTTGTGCAGCAACTCATCCACTCTACATGCACGTGCATGATAATCAAGACCGTCCAAAAAGTTGGCCCAGTATTGATGGTGTACATCCAAAAAACCAACCTGTTGGATCATCTTAACCGCCAATCTTAAGGGGACGTTTGGCACATGATATTAGATGAGATTAAGCTGGATGGAATTGCATTTGGTCCGGTGCCAATTCCAGTGAATGATTGGGAAGAATGGAAAAGCTTGGAATTAGATTCGATGCAATTACATTGTCCCGTGCCAATTCCACTCAATGTTAGCAAGTTGTGTAGGTCCCACCATGATATGTGGGCTATATCCACGCTATCCATCTATTTTTCGAGATTATTTTAGAGCGGGGGCTAAAAAATCAGGTAGATCTAAAGTTCAAGTGGACCCCACCATAGAAAGTATGGGGATTGAATAGCCGCCATTGAAAACTTCTTTGAGGGTGTTTGGTGCATGGTATTAAGTGGGATTAGGTGGGACAGAGTTGCATTTGGTCCCATTCCAACTCAATGTTTGGGAAGAATGGAAAAGCTTAGAATTATATTAGATGGAATTGCATTGGCTCCAATGTAATTCCAGTTAATATTAGCAAATTGTGTAGGTCCCACCATGATGTGTGGGCTATATCCACACCGTCCACCCATTTTTTGAGATCATTTTAGAGCATGGGTCAAAAAATCAAGTAGATCTAAAGCTCAAGTAGACCCCACCATAGAAAGCAGTGGGGATTGAATACCCCACCATTGAAAACTTCTTTGGGCCATTTAAGTTTTGGATTTGCTTCATTTTTAGGCCTATGCCATAAAATGAAGTTACAAAACAAATGAATGGTTTGGACATAATACATATGTGTATCCTCAATAATTTCAAATGATGGTGAGTATATCCATTGAATGTTCCACCATGTTATAAAAATAGCATGAAATTAAGATTATCCCATGATAACAGGCACAATTCCTGCGCCATGTAATAATAACGTTTTTTGAATCCCATCCCACCTGATCCTTTCCAATACCATGCGCCAAACACTTGGATCGATTTCATTTTTAAGTTTGTTCCCATAAAACAAGGTTACAAAATAGATGAATGGTTTGGGTATAACACATACGTGTTATTCTCAATAATTTCAAATGATGGTGGGTATATCCATTCAATGTACCACCATATTACAAACATAGCATCAAATTAAGCTTATCCCATGATAACAGGTAACAATCCCTGTCATTATGTAATAATTACTTTTTTTAAAAATCATATCCCAGCTCGTCATTCCCAATACCATGCGCCAAACACCCACTAAGATTGCTAATCAATTCATTCTAACACTCCACTTATTAGGCAGCGCATCAGATCAAACGTCATTTCCAGGCCATGCTCAGTACACAATGAGATCCACGGATCGGATGATCCTGATCAGCGTCCACACTGCCACGTGGACGGCGGAAGAGTTTTCACAACTTAGCCAGAACTAACGAACGCACATTGTTAGCTGATGAAGAAAGATGAATTCTTAAAGCTTAAAAGCCATTAACGTTATGAGAGCTGAATCGCAACCCACGTGCGTATCTACAAAAACGTGTGAGATCAGAGCCATTTATCAGATAGATCTCTCTATTGAAGCAAAACTCACAAGGAAAATAAAAATCCATTCTACTCGTTTTCTTTTAAAGAGAAATTTATGCTGAAATAGGTCAACTGGTCATTTTCTTCATACTAAAGATAATCACATTATTATATTTTCTTTTATTTATTGTACATAAAGAAATAAAATTATCGGTCCAGATCTTAAACATGCATTTCAATTCTTCAGATGTTCCGCGATTCATGTCTACCATATCGTATCGCGCGAATATCTTGAAATGTACGAAAAGAACAGAATATCCGAGTTAGGGAGGTGGAGCGACTCAGCCGAGCCGCGTCGAGTCGGATGGGAAAGCAGACAGAGGTGGCCAGCTCGGAATGCATGATAGCGCAACGCCGAATGCGGATTGCGTGGACTGCAAGTTGTCCACGTCATCAGAACTGCTTCCATTCTTGGCTAACTGCCACGGAACTGCTCCGACGTACCCAGCACCTCCACCTTTCCTCCATTCCATAAATAACCATGACCTTTTTTTAAAATAACTCCTGTGTCCCTAGAGTAGCTTTTTCGGTGTGTAATTCTAAGGAAATTCGCGCGTGGAGAGATTCAATAAGAGAATCGCGGTACACGTACCCATATATCACGTGCATGCTAGATCTAGTCCGGTATTCAAGTGAATCCCAACCGTTAATGTTTTCTCACCCGTAATTCAATTTAATTGTCTCTTCATGTAGGCCATATATATGAGAAAATACTGAACGTTTAAATGAGTGGGCCGGGATTGATTTTGGGATAGGAAACTTTCACAAAGAGATATGTTTTTTAAGTTGTTATCTCTCGTAAACTGTGCTTTATTGACAAGTCTCCCGCGATTCACCCATTGGATCACTCCTCCTGCGAATCTCTCTTATCTACTACGAAAAGGTTCCTAGTTAATTCTCTATCCTGCACTGTCCTCCATACACGTAGCCTACATGTACAACATCCGTACCGTTCATGTACTAGATCCCTACCCTTGATGAAACATACTCTAAAGTCAGATCACTTGAATGATCTTATCCACCAATTAGATGATTTTCATTGATAACAAACGGACGGTTTGAAGAATGTCCAAACAGCAGCTGCAATTAAAAGTACGGGAGCGGATTAGGTGCAGCCTCGGCCTCACCCAAGATGGTGTAGCCCTCACCGTGGGACCCACCTTGACGTATGTATTATATATCCACACCGTCCATCTGTTTTGCCAGATCATTTTAGGATATGAGCCAAAAATGAAGCAATTCAAATCTCAGGTTGACTATACCATAGGGAATTGTGTTGATTTAACGTTCCACAATTAAAAACTCGTTAGGACCCACTGTAATCTTTACATCATGTTTAATTTCCATCCGAGCTGTTGATAAGATCACATAAACCTGGATGAAGTGAGAAAACAAATAACAGCTTGATTACGAAACTTATGTTGCCCATTTTAAGTTGTTAATGGTCATTCGCCACTGTTTCCTATGGCATGGTCCACCTGATTTTTAAATCTGCTTCGTTTTTCGATCTTATGCCCTAAAATGATATGGAAAAACATATGGATGGAGTGGATATAGAATACATGCATCAAGGTGGGCCCCACAGTAAGGGCAGCACCCTCTTGGGCAAGGCCGGGGCCGCGCCTAATCCGTTCCCAAAAATAAAATAAATGCTTGAGTGCTAGACCCAACAGATGAATGGATCAGATCTTGTCCCCGTGTCTCTCAAGTACCCATATAAAGAGTGCTTGATACCTAACTTGGATGTGATTATTTAGCCACGAATCTTTCTTTCTTTTATGCTTATTAATTGTAAGATTAAGATAACCATAGAAATTACTAATATAATCAATGAAAGTGATGGTTGAAAATTCCTAGTGTGGAATATGTTACAAATTGCTGATATCTTACACGTGATGTACCGACGCTTATAGCATAACATTTTTTTTTCTTTTTTAATTTGACTTTTTATATGGTTGCCACAGGTGAGGAATTTGTTAGTAAGCCACATTTAGAGATGATGAGTGGTCATTTTTTGAGCCGTACAATATTTTTTTTAAAGGGTCCAGCCAATCATGGCACCATGGTGTCACAATGGCACACTATCTATTTAGTTGCATGGGGGCATATGAACACTCTATTCAATCGATCAGGACCCTTCATTGGGTCTAGCCACTATTTATAGGTCAGCATGCAGAAAGAGCAGTGATCAATATCGGTGCTATCTATCCTATACATGTCTTCATTGTTTTTGTAACATATGTTTTCTAAACCATTAATGGAAAATTGATCCTTAGAAACCTAATCAATTTTGATGGGCTTAAACAATAGCTGGCATGTTTTTTAAGAACAATCTTGATTGTTTATTCATATAGGATAGTGGTTGGATGGTTAGAATTACCTGATCATTGTGGTGTTGCTCCATGGACTTGGAGAAGTGGCCGGACATAATGGACAATTCAGATTGATTGATTAGGTTGTCCACGTGTCAGGTGCAACTAGGAATAGTATTGTGCTTGAGGCGTTCACACATTTCACCTACATAAGAACTGTTATGGGAAGATCAGAGATGTCTCAACTCCGAGGTCCGAGGCTATTCAGAGCCGACTCGAGGCGCAAGACTAGGCTCAGAGTTATAAAAATAGTAGAGGGAAGGACTTCCAATTTGATATCAGTTGCGCTTTTGCTCCGAGGCCCTAGGCGGAATGATCTGGGGCCGGGACTGCCGACTCGGGATTTAGAGCGGGATCCTGGAATGATCTAAGGCCGAGGCAGTCGGTTCGGAGTGATCCGAGGCTTAGGCGGTCGGTTCGGGATTCGGATCAGAATCCACTAATGAGGAAAACCATGAGGTGTCCTACTACCACACGATTAGCGACGGTTACTCAACCACCCACGTCCGCATGACTACACGACGACTGGGTAGCCGATGTGGTAAATGCCCCAAGATGTGCCGAGTTATGCAGACATGCCCATCTCAAGCGAGGGGGTATAAATAGCATCTTGCGGGAAGGAAACAGGTACGCAATATTTCGTACTCTCCCTCCACAACTCAACTTAGACCCAAATTCCCTTAACCTGACTTAGGCATCGGAGAGTCCTCTATTTAAGCCAGGGTCTCCTTTGCTCACCATTACTGTGCAGGCTCAGGACTCTGAAGTGGCTCGGAGTTTGGATATCCGAGCGAAGGGTAGTTCAGATTTTGTCAGCAACATTTTTGGCGCCATCTGTGGGAATTCTTATACGAAAAGTCAGGTTCATATTCTCCAACACAGTGTCAAGAGGAAAGAAGAAATTCATAGCTGTGGAGTCGGAGCCGAACAATCAAACTCGGTCTTCCACTTCACGCCAAGTTGGCTCCAGGACCATCCCAGCGTTCCCGTAATCGGGCGAGTAAGTATCGAGCCATGCAGAACGAGATCCAAGCCTTACGTGATGAAATCAATCAGATGAAGCAACGATAAGAGCAGCAGTCGCATCCTGTCTGGGAAACGCTTGGACCGGTGGTGGAAGTCGAGTCCGCGCCATGGAGTATGAGACCCGAAGGGTCACAACATCAATCTGCACGGGTTCCAGCTTCAGTCTAGAACCCCCCTTCGACCCAAAACTAAGTTCCGGTTTGGAACACAACGGCTTGAGCTCCAACGAACGCTTCAATCACTTCGGCTCTGGCATCGACAAATCTCTGTCACGAGCTGGAGAGGAGATGGGGGGAGGACCCTTGAAGTAAAGGCTCCGTGGGAGATGGTAGCCGAAAATAAAGATCTGTGGGAAGCACGTTTCGCGAAACTCAACAATCGAGTTCTAATGCTACAGCAGAATCAGCAGCCCTCATCCGTTCCTACTGCCGTTCAGGCGATTATGGAAGAGACCGAACCTCCCTTCACCTCTACAATCATGAGCGAGGTGATGCCGTAGAAGTTCCGAATACCTCCCATCATCCAGTACTCTGGGTCTGGCGACCCGTCTGAGCATGTAGAGGCCTATCGCTCATGGATGCAAATCTAGACAGCTACGGATACGATGATGTGTAGGGGATTCTCGATCACCCTTACTAGATCCGCTCAAAGTTGGTACAGGCAACTCAAACCCAATTCAGTTGGTTCCTTTGCAGAGCTCAACAAATTGTTCCTTACCCAGTTCATAAGTGGTAAGAAGAGTCGGAAGCCGACTAGTCATTTGTTCACCATTAAGCAGGGTCCTAAAGAGTCATTGAAGGACTTCATCGCCCGCTTCAACGAGGAAGCATTGCAGGTGAAGGACTATGATGACAAAATGGCGCCCTTTGCCATGTTCAGCGGTCTGAAAGAGGGGAAGTTTACCTTCTTTATTGGAAAGAATCCACCTAAGACGTTGGCCGAGCTCGTCACCAGAGCTCAAAAATACACTAACGCCGAGGAATTCTCCAACTCCCGCAAAAATGTTCAAGTGGCAGAGCCGCCAACCAAAGGGAAGAGGCTGAGAAACGAAGAACCCCAGCCATCCAGCAAGAAATTGGATGACCATGTCCCTTGTGATCGTCCGCCGAGCAGGAAGCCTGAGGGTAAGTTCCGTTCCTACACTCCCCTCAACACATCTACAGAGAAGATACTGTTGGACATCAGGGGTTAAAAGCTCCTGAATTGGCTCATTTGCACGAAGGCCGATGCAGAGCACCGAGACAAGCACAAGTGTTGCCGGTTCCACCGCGACCATGGCCATAATACGAGTGACTGCATAGATTTCAAAGACGAGATCGAGACCCTCATCCGTAAGGGTCATCTGTGCCGATACACTAAGGAGGAGAGAACAGCTCAGAGAGAAGAGCAATAGAGCAAAGCTGCAGAAGAACCGGTTGAAATTCGTACAATCTTTGGTAGTTCGTCCGGTGGAGGAGACTCAAATAGGGCCCGTAAAGTCCACTCCCGGAAGTTTGACCCGGAGCACTACGTCCACATGACCGAGAGGCCGAGGAAAGACCTTCGAGTCAGCCCTTGCGGCCTGACCTTTATGGAAGATGATGCACATAGAATTCAACATCCGCACGATGATGCCCTAGTGGTGACTATGACCATAGCCAACCATAAGGTGTATCGCATCTTGGTCGACACCGGGAGCTCGGCTGATTTTATCTACTCGGATGCTTTCGAAAGAATGGGGATTCTAAGGTCACGCCTCAGACCTATGAAGACCCCTCTGCATGGTTTTGCCGGAGAAAGGGTGATCTCCGAAGGAGCCATCTCCCTCCCTGTGACCGAAGGAGAAGGACAGCATCAAGTCACCCTCTTGGTGGACTTCCTTGTCATTAATATGCCATCAGTGCACAACGTCATCTTGGGTAGACCCTACCTTAATGCAATGAGTGCGTCGTGTCCACATACTATCTAATGATGAAGTTTCCCGCCGATGGCAAAATAGGCTACCTCCGAGGTGATCAACGCAAGGCTTGAAAATGTTATGCAATAGCAGTGAAGAAAGGGTCGGTGAAGCAAGCTCTCACCATCAACGTCCTCGATCTTAGGGGACCTACAGAGGATTCATCCGTGGAAGACTTGGAGGCCGTGCCGTTTGATGAAACAGATCTGAGCAAAACTGTTCAGGTCGGAATGTCATTGAATTCCAAGCAACGGTTTGAAATATTGGCCTTCCTACGGGAACACAAAGATGTCTTCGCATGGTCACACGAGGATATGCCGGGAATCTCTCTTGATATCATAGTTCACAGGCTAAATGTGGATCCAGATCACAAACCAGTGAAACAATAGAGGAGATCATTCGACGTCGAGCAATATGCAGCCATAGCCGACGAGGTCTCCAAACTCCTAAGTGTTGACTTCATCGAGGAGGTGCACTATCTAGATTGGATCGCAAATGTGGTCCTCGTCAAGAAAGCGAATAGGAAGTGGCGGGTCTATGTGGATTCCTCGGACTTGAACAAGGCCTGTCCAAAGGATAGTTTCCCCCTGCCTTGGATCGACCAGCTGGTAGATAATACAGCTGGGCATGAACTGCTCACCTTCGTGGATGCCTATTCTGGGTATAACCAGATTGTGATACATCCCCGAGACAGGTAGAAGACTACCTTCGTCAACGACAAGGGACTCTACTTTTACCGGGTTATGCCGTTCGGCCTGAAAAATGCAGGGGCCACGTATCAAAGATTGGTGAATCAGATGTTCGCCAAGTTGATCGGACATACTATGGAGGTTTATGTTGACGACATGCTCGTTAAGAGCATCAAGGCGTCCAATCACCTATCAGATCTTGGAGAAACCTTCTCCATCCTCTAAGAATATTGTATGAAGCTGAATCCCACGAAGTGCGCTTTCAGAGTCGGCTCCGGCAAATTCCTCGGGTTTCAGGTTAGTCAACGGGGCATTAAAGCAAATCTTGACAAGATTAAGGCGGTCCTCGATATGAGCTCACCTCAGATGACAAAAGAGATACAATGTCTCACTGGATGAGTAGCAGCACTCGGGCGGTTCATATCCAGAGCCATGGATAAATGCCTCCCCTTCTTTCAGCAGTTGAAGGGTCATAAGAAGGCCGAGTGGACATTAGAATGTGAGCAAGCTTTCTAGCAGTTGAAGTAATATTTAGGCTCATCGTCCCTACTGTCTAAGCTTGAAGAAGGCGAGTCCTTGTTCCTGTATCCGTAGTCTCGGCCCTAGCCATCAGCTCCACGTTGATCAGAGAGGTGGGGGGTAAGCAGTACCCTGTGTACTATGTGAGCAAAGCAATGGTGCCTACCGAGACAAGGTACCGGGCTCTGGAAAAGTTAGCACTCTGTCTGATTGTCTCAGCTCGGAGGTTACGCCTATACTTCCAGGTCCATTCCATTATTGTCTTGACCGACTCTCCCCTCAAACAAGTCCTCCAAAAGCCCTAGGTGTTGGGTCGGCTAACTAAATGGGCAATTGAACTCAGGGAGTTCGATATCCAGTTCCGACTAAGGACTACAACTAAGGGCCAAGCTGTGGCCGATTTCATTGCAGAGTTCATTGCTCCTAATGAAGAGGGGACGAGCACCGAAGTAGAAGCAGCTCCTTCGCCCACTCCTCCAGCTAATTAAGATACAAAATCAGAACCGAGGTGGACCCTCTTCATGGACGGGTCATCCAACGCCAACCCGCTGGAGCAGGGATAGTCCTAGTTGCGCCTGACTCTACAACTATCTAGTACGCAATCAGATTAGGCTTCAAGGCCTCTAACAATGAGGCGAAATATGAAGCCCTATTGGCTGGGCTCAAACTGGTGGCCAGTCTGGGGGTCCAGTCCCTCGAAGTGCGGTGTGACTCTCAGTTGGTGGTGAATCACATCTCCACTGACTATAAGGTCAAGGAGACCAGGATGGTAGCTTATCTGGCCGAGGCCATAAAGTTGATAGAGAAGTTTTTGAGCTGCACTATCAATCAAATACCAAGAATAGAGAATTCCTGGGTCAACGCCCTCGCAAGGCTAGCCTCGGCTCTGGAGGGAAAGATTCATCGAGTTGTCCCTTTAGAGTTTATAGAGCATCCAAGCATTGACCGAACAGAATAGGAAGCGGTCAACCCAGTAAATGTCACACCGAGTTGGATGGACCCGATTTACAATTACCTCACATCTGGTGAGGCCCCTTTGGACAAGTTAGAGGTAAGGCGTCTAAGGGTCAGAGATGCACGGTACATAGTCTTGGACGGGATCTTGTACAAGAAAGGGCATTCATAGCCATACCTCAGGTGTCTTCGACCCGATGAAGCAGACTATGTGATTCGGGAGATTCACGAAGGCATATGCGGAAATTACTTTGGTGGCCGAGCCTTGGCTCTGAAAATACTCCGTCAAGGATATTTCTGACTGACCATCAAGGAGGACTTGAAAAACTATGTCCAAATGTGTGATAAGTGCCAGCGATATGCAACCGTGCCAAGGCAACCCGCGGAAGAGATGACCCCCATGAGCGGGCCGTGGCCATTTGCTCAATGGGGAATCAATATCATCGAACCTCTGCCCATTGGGAAAGGACAAGTCAAGTTCGCTATCGTTGTAGTCGACTACTCTACCAAGTGGGCCGAGCTGAGCCTATCGTAAAAATCACTGAGCAGAAGGTGGTCGACTTTGTCTGGAAGAACATCATCTGTCGGTTTAGATCCCACGCACCATTATTTCTGATAACGGCAAACAGTTCGGCAACGATAAGTTTTGAGGCATGTGCTGGGGGCTCGGCATTTCAAATGCGTATTCCTCACCTCGGCATCTGTAATCCAGTGGACAAGTTGAGGCAGTCAACAAAGTCATCAAGCATCATCTCAAAAAAAGTTGGAGAAAGCGAAAGGCAACTGCGCTGAGGAGCTCCCATTCGTCCTCTAGGCCTATAGGATTACGGCTCAGTCATCTAATGGGAAAACCCCATTTTCGCTATCTTATGGTTCTGAGGTGACGGTACCAGTCGAGATTGGTTTCCCTACATCTCAGGTCAAGAACTATCAGGAAGATTGGAACACCGAGCAGATTGCAACCAATCCGGACCTACTCGAGGAAGCTAGAGATGTCTCCAGACTCCAATTTGCTGCCCGACATCAGCAGGTGGCGCGATTCTACAACTCCAAGGTCAAGAGTCGGCGATTCCGTCCAGATGATTTGGTCCTTCGCCGAGTTTTCCAGAATACTGCAGAGCCAGGGGCTGGAATACTCGGACCCAATTGGGAGGGGCCTTACTGCGTGGTCCGATTGACCAAGCCATGCTCCTACCACTTGGAAGATCTTAAAGGGCGTCAGCTCCCCCATCCTTGGAACGTCAAACACCTGAAAATCTACTACCCCTGATGTACTGGCTGCTGAAAGCCCTCAATAAGTGTACACCTTGGAGCGGCTAACCTCTCAAGGCTTTCAATAAAATATATGTTCTACATATATACTTGAACGACTTGTCGACAAATGGAAAATGTTGCCTCTCACAAGCAGGGGCTGACTCAATAGACTGATCCTTGAGAGAAGGGGTTAGTATGTTAACCCATGAAAATTCACCAAGGGATCCCCTCATATCTAGAGGAAAAGCCCATGGACGGCCCGATCCCTTGATGAAGGGGTCGGCTCGTCGTACGAGCGACTGATCTACAAAAAGCCGCTCGCCATTCATGGGGAGGGTTGACTCGTCAAAGGGTCGGTCCTTATAAATTCAACATCACGAAATTCTACGAAATAACCAAGGGGTTTCCTGAGTACAGGAAGATGGCCCTGGGATGAGCTGACTTGCTAAGGAGTTGGCTCGTCAATCAACAACTTAACATCTAGCAATCATCGGTGTAATCATCATTTAAAAAATCGACTATGTTATATCGAGCCCTCTCTAGAGGGTGAAAAAGATCATCCACAAAATTATCCATCAAAATATTGTTTAAAAGAGTTAAAAGAGAGGGGATGTTAAAAACTATTCGGTCGGAGGAGGTTGAGAGGTGGGAGCCAGGCCCGGGGAGACGTCCTCAGTCGGTCTCTCCCCTGCATCCTTGGATGTAAGGGACTCAAGGTTGAGATCCGAATAGAGCTCCTGGACCACATCTATGCAGGCGTCATAGCCGCAGTTATAGGAACTTGTTAGCTTCAGTGGTCTTCTCCTCCGAGGACTTGAACGCATCCATCGCAACAGCAATCGCCAATGCCAGCGAAGCTTCATCCTCGGCCCGTTGTGCCTCCTTCGCTCTCGCCACTGCTCAACTCAATTCTTCCACCGCCTCAGTCTTGGTCCGCTCCAGTGCATCCCCCAGTCGGGCATTGTCCTTCGCGAGCGAGTCCGCGTAAGCCTTGGCTCCCGTCAGTTCGATCGCAGCAACAGCACATCATGATTGAAGGTCATTGAGGACCCATTAGAGCTGTAACTCTCGCGCCTTTCCATCATCAAGCAGTTGGTGCAGTTCGGCCTGCTGTATTAGGAGGACTGTAACCTCATCCCGGAGAGTCTCGACCTCGCCCCTGAGAGCCGCTATCTTCCTGTCCTTCTATGTGATCTCCCTCAACCTCTCCCGAGTTAACAGGAGCTTCGGGACGGACTGAATAAAAAAAAGAATATAAGCATATGAACGCGATGAGAGGAGAATCAAGACAGAAAAGGTTAGTAAAAATACTGAATAGAAGACAGAGGCTATATCGTTTATGAAGGACCCGTCCGACTTGTTAAGGAGGGTAGTAATCTCCTCCTCCGGAGCATGCTTCGCAGCTTAGCGAAATAAGCCCGACATATGATAGCCTGACGGAAGTCTGAATGCATTGGTTCCGACCAGAGTAGACTCTGTCGCTCCCCCTGCCTCCATCCTGCTGCCTGCCGAAGCTTGGGCCTCGGCTCTAGGATCATCTCCGACTTTGGGAGGAGAGAGCATCGGGTCGGCCATCCGAATGGCTTCCTCCCTTTCGGAAGAAGACGGGATGGCTATGCAGGGTTCGGGGGCTGGTGGAGACGGCCCCAACCCCGGTGTGTGCTGGAGCTGCAGTAACTGAAATTGGAGCTACAACAACATAAATTGAAGCTGTAATAGCAGGAGCTGAAACTGTGGCAATAGAAATTGGGGCCGAGGGGCCCCCGTCGCGAGGAGTCACCTACCACTTCTGATTCGTTGTCTTCGTCTGCTGTTCGAACCTCAACATCTCCTCGACTGACGTCGGGCCTTCCTCTTCTGAGATTTGGAAGCTTCGGCCATGCCTGCGCATGGGACAATAAATCACATTAATGTCCAAGTTGTGAGATCTTCAGTTTCGTCAAAGTAAAAGGTAAAGGGGCACTTATTGAATGAAGTGGGGAGCGGCTTAGACTTGCAGAGCCCGACCGATGAAGGTTGTCCGCGGTAATCAGGATCGACCAGGAGTGTAGATCTTTCGAACAGGCCCTGGCCTTGGCGATCTGATTCTTTTGATCTGAGGTGATGAGAGGCTGGCCTCTCAGGAAGTCTGCAAAAATGGAATGAAGACATTGATCAGACTACAACAAACAAGGAAGCATGACAAAAAGATTGTTCGGGATTTGACCTGGAAGAGTAAATCGGGTAGGAACCTAAGTCCTCAGATTCCTAAGCTTCATTGCCGGTGCTTCCCACTCGCTCGAAGCCCAAAACCATTTATTCTTCCAATCCTTGTTAGAGGGTGGAAGTTGCAGGACTAGCCCTGAGCCCTTGCTGCCGCAGGTTGCAAAGTAGTACCACGGCTCCTGACTATCGTGCATGATCAAATATAAAATTATCAAGTTTCGGTTCTTGACTTTGGCGTCAGATGATGTATGAAGATATTAAAACCCTCCAAGTATTGGGAGTAAACTGGCTTGAGGCCAGTCCCAAATAGGCTGTCAGGCAGAGTCCACATTGTAGGGCGCATCATCTGAGTCCACATTGTCAGGTAGAGGAAGATCGCTACTTCCCCTTCAACAGGAGCTCCAGCGGTGTCAAGGGGCTCTGACACTCATATCTGGACGAAGTCTGAGATCTCGAATTCTGATCGGACCCATTCCATCTGGGACTTAACCAGCACAGAGCCTCCTGGGATGGTCTCCACAGTTCACCCATTTGTGGGCATCTCCGTAAGCCCCCTTGTTGAATCTTGCGGAGCGCCCGAGCCCCAGCCTCTTTGTCCCTCCTGGGTAGAGGGTAGAGGGGTACTGCATCAACGGGGGCCTTCAGAGGCCTCTCGTTTACCATCCGAGCTCTCTGGCCCGGAATCATCTTCGAAGGCATAATCGCCTCGGACCATCTTCGAGTCGTTCGACATTTCATAGAAACGAAGAAAATAAGGGTAATCTGGAAGTGAGGGGGGACTCACCGGAAGCTGTCTGGAATGGTCATCAGAAATCGTTTCTATCGAAAACTGCTAATCGGTCGAAATCACCTCTCCTTCAGGTCACAATCGCCGAAAATCACCTTCGCCAGAAATCGCCTCCTCAGGCAGCTCATAGCAACGAGAATTCAGAAAATGAAAATGAGGGCGTCTCCGAGCGCTAGGGTTTTTTATAACCCACGAGTGATTCTCGCATTAATGGCGAGAAATGATGGTCGCAGCCGAACCGTCATGAGCCGACTTCAAGAGACATGTGGCTAAGTGCCACTGGCCTAGGCACTGCCGAGTCGCGTGCCCTTGGTATTGGGCGATGAGCTCCGATCAGTGGAAGCGTCACTTAGCTGTCCCTCTTGGCTCACGTGGCGACCCCTCATAATTACTCTTGACGATTCGAAATCCTAACCGTCGCCACGTGTCTGCCTGAGGTTAACCCGTAGACAGAAAACCCCGAGTACGTATCTTTTCGGATATGAAAACCATGACCATGGCTGCACGTGTTAGGGGCACAACGGTGGAGGCTGCTGATTTGCCGCATGGGCTTACTCTCTGAGTCCGTGTCTGAACTCGGAGAGTAGGGAGCTTCTGTTATGGGAAGATTAGAGACGTCTTAACTCTGAGGTCTGAGGCTATTCAGAGCTAACTCGAGACTTAACACTAAGCTCAAAGTTATGAGAATAGTTGAGGGAAGGACTTCCAATTCGATATCAGTTACGCCTTCGCTCCGAGGCCCTAGGCGGAATGATCTGGGGCCGGGACTGCCGACTCAGGATTCAGAGCGAGATCCTGGAATGATTCGAGGCCAAGGCAGTCGGCTCGGAATGATCTGAGGTTGAGACGGTCGGTTCAGGATTCGGATCAGAATCCACTAATGAGGAAGACCATGAGGTATCCCATTACCAAACGATTGACAATGATAACTAAACCACCCATGTCCGCACGACCACACGACAACTGGGTAGCTGAATCGCCCGTAGGATGTGGCAAATACCCCAAGATGTGCCGAGTTATGCAGACATGCCCATCTTAGGCGAGGGGGTATAAATAGCATCTTGCGGGGAGGAAACAGGTACGCAATATCTCGCACTCTCCCTTTACAACTCAACTTTGACCCAGATTCCCTTGACCTAACTTAGGCATTGGAGGGTCCTTTGTTTAAGCCAGGGTCTCCTTTGCTCACCATTGCTGTGCAGGCTCAGGACTCTGAAGCGACTTGGAGTTCGGATATTCAAGCGGAGGGTAGTTAAGATTTTGACAGCAACAAGAACAATAACTCACTTTGTGACTTAAGAATACATTTTAACACCCATGCATGAAAGTGTGTGTGTGTGTGTGTGTAGAGAGAGAGAGAGAGTCATGCTCACCTGTGCACCTTTGCACATGTGTCATGGGCGTCTAATCCGAACTGTCCATGTGATGTAGAATCCCATAAAACTCCGGGGAAAATTTTTCACCCAGATCTAAAATTCTAGTGAGTCATAGGAAAGAGAAATACAAATTAAGGGAGGAAATTATTTTCATCTTTCATAGCCCACCAAAGTTTTAAATCAAAGTAAAAATTGGACCCTGAGGGGGGGGGGGGGGTTCTCACGACGTGTTGCTCCATGTGGACCGTTCAGATTTTTGAGTCACATCATGTATGACGAGGTCTCAAAAAAGTTTGAATAAGTTCTGTGCGAACTGGTGCGTAGCTACAAAAGAAAACAATTTCCTCCTTTAATTTGAATCTCTCTTTGATATGGCCCACCAAAGTTTTTACATCAAGGTGAAAATTTGTCCCCAAGCATTTTATAAGGTGCCGCATCACATAGACTATTCGAATTTCAAGCCCATGACATGTGTGCACGTAGCTGAGGATGTCTCATATAACCCAATGCTCAGCCGTGAGCTGGTTCTTATGAATTCTCGTGAGAACTTTTTGAGAACTCATCAAATGTGATGTGAGCCCAAATTTGAATGCTCCACGTGATGTAGCACCCCATTAGACTCGTAGGGCCAAACTTTTACCTGATGGTCATGACAAAATAAAACAGTTTCCTCCCTTGATTTGCATCTCTTCGCTATGGCCCACCAAAGTTTTGGATCAAGGTGAAATTTGGTCCTCGGGGATTTCATGGGGTGTTGCATCACATGGACCATTCGGATTTTGGGCCATGACAACTGTGCAAAGGTGTGCATGTGCATAAGTGAGCATGAGGGCATGCCTCATATAGCCGAATGATGCCCAATGCGCACCACTTCTCATGAGTTCTTGTGAGAACTTTTTTTAAAACTCATCAAACGTAATGCGAGCCAAAAATCTAAATGGTCATGTGATGTAGTATCCCATGAAATCTTCAGGGCCCAAGTTTTACCCTAATTTAAAACTTTGGTCGGCAATGGCAAAAGAAAACAATTTCCTCTCTTAATTTGTATATCTCTTTCCTATGACTCACCAAAGTTTTGGATCATGGTGAAAATTGATCCAGAGGGTTTCATGCAGTGCGGTATCACATGAGTTATTCAGATTTCAGGCCTATGTTTAGGTGATCATGTGGCGCAGGGAAGGACGTGAGGTTGAGCACCGTCTTCCTCAAGAGGATAACTATTTCGAATCCATAGAACTTCTCTGGACTCCTTACAGAGACTTCTCGAATCCACGAGGAAAGAAAGCAAGAAAATAGAAATAAATTCAAATAAATTTGAAATTGATTAATTGAAATAAACGAGTTCACAACCCTTTAAATAGGGATACTAAGAAATAAGAGAGAAATCAGAAGCAAATTATAACTAAAACTCCTAAAATTCATAACTTACTATAAATAGTAAATTTACTTTTATAGTAAGTGTCCTATGTGGCTTAACTACATTATTCTCCTAATTATTATAAGAACTTTTCATGTTGGACGCAACTCCTAAAGCCTAATGGATGAAGAGTTATAATCAAACTAAAACTTATTATTTATAGTAAAAATGGAACTAATCATGGAATTCGGTCGTCGATATGATGGAATCTCGCAAATTCAGCATGGGTAACCGAGCATAGCCAGGTTGGTTGGATAAATTAGCTCGTCCTACCCCAAAATCATATATGGTAAATCAAGTAACTCATTCCGGTTTGCGAGATATACATGTTTTAAGGTTCTGACGGTCTTGATGACTTCTGCCTCTGATCGGGCCTCCTCTGGTCCATCTTGGACATGAAAGTGTCCGCGACCCGCTCTACATCAATCCCCTCTACTTTAAACGAACTCGTCCTCGAGTTCTCGTGCTACTTTGGTTCATAATACTCGGTCTAGTGCGCCGTAACGATACCCAGATCAAAAGTTATGATTAATTTACGGTTCACCTTTTTTTGGTCCAACCATACTAGGAATGTATCTGTGACACATTCTACATCAGACCCATTCGCTTGAAAAAAAACTTGTCCTCTAGTTACTCGAGGGACTTGTTCATGATTCTGAGATAACTTTTGATGCCGATGTTTATTAGCCCTTTTCTTGTACTTGCCATTAGGCTCTTGAGCTATCACAATATATGTATTCATGTTTTCCTTAACTTGACTAGTATCGATCAGATCCTTCACTCCTGCCTTTAAGATCTGACATTTTGTTTGACTCACCTGACAGTGAAGGCGGTTGGGCAAGATAGCCCCAGGGACAAGGCATATGTGATGTTGGATGTCCCTCATGGGGGGCAATCCATTGAGTAGATCTTCTATACATAATAACCTATTAAAACTAGAAAGTTCGGCCTTACCTCGATAGTGTCTTTCAACATGATATAGACGATCTCCTCTATGGACTGGTTATCGGGCAAAGTCGTCATCGAGGTCCTCATTGCTATAACTCGTATTATCTGGTAGTGCTCTATGAAAATCGGGGTTGCGTCGTACAGCAACCATGGGTGGTAGAGCAACCAAAGGTGGTGGAGCACTGCCTAGGGCTCGTGGCGGAATTAGCGTATCCGCAATACGGTTGAGGATTGCTTGCATCCCTTATATGGTCAACTGACTCTCTCGGTGGAAAGCTTCCATTGTTTCCGAAAGATAATGAATCCCTGGATCACCGTCTACAAGATTTTTGTTCATACCTTCGTTATTTGTCATCAACCCGAGGGGAGTCCTCGCTTTGATACTAAACTAACGCGGGGATGAATGTGATGAGGTCGAGCACCGTCTTCCTCAAGAGGACAACTATTCCGAATCTACGGAACTTCTCTAGACTCCTCACAGATACTTCTCGAATCCATGAGGAAAGAAAGCAAGAAAATAGAAATAAATTCGAAATTGATTAATTGAAATAAACAAGTTCACAACCCTTTAAATACGGATACCAAGCAATAATAGAGAAATCAGAAGCAAACTATAACTAAAACTCCCTAAAATTCGTAACTTACTATAAATAGTAAATTTACTTTTTATAGTAAGTGTCCTATGTGGCTTAACTACATTTTTCTCCTAATTATTCTAAGAACTTTTCATGTTAGACACAACTCCAAAAGCCCAACGGATGAAGAGTTATAATCTAATTAAAACTTACTATTTATAGTAAAAACGGAACTAAATATGGAATTCGGCCATCGATACGATGGAGTCTTGCAAATTCAGCGTGGGCTAAAGTAGCTCATCCTACCCCTAAAATCATATATGGTACGTTGAGTAATTCATTCCGGTTTGCGAAATATGCATGTTTTAAGGTTCTGACGGTCTTGATAACTTCTACCTTTGATTGGGCCTTCTCTGGTCCATCTTGGACATGAAAGTGTCCGCGACCCGCTCTACATCAGCATGCCTCTCTCTCTCTCTCTCTCTCTCTCTCTCTCTCTCTCTCTCTCTCTCTATATATATATATATATATATATATATATATATATATATGTATACACACACACACACACACAAATAAATACTATTATACATTAAGGGAGGTCCCAAAAATTTTGTGAATGCGAAATCTGATCATTCTAATAGGTTGGCCCCACCATGAGATGGATTAGATCATCCAATACCAATGTTTTGGTTTTTTTTTTTTTTTTGTTGCATGGTGGCCGTTAGATGCATTATGAACTTAACAGACAGTTGAGATCAATAAATTGATTAAGATTGATCATTGGACTGTCCAAGTAACCTGGTAAAACTAGGAACTCTGCAACCTATAGTGCTCTAAGAGCAGCGGAGCATTTCTTATATTTGAAAAGTTATTTATTAAGGAAAGGTCTCACAAACAACCACATGTAAAATAAAACAAGTTGGGGGTGTGGGGCCAGAGCGGTGTATGTGCATCCAGCTGTTCTAATATGAGTGACATGCCATAAAAATGGTATGCATGCCCTGAAAATCATCAAGCAAGCCACTGCGTTGTTGGGTGGTTGTTCATTAGCCCATATAATAATTAGATTAGCATGATTTTTGAGCCATTCTATTTTCACGACTGGGCAATAATTTCGGGAGGGTTGAATGACATGCATACACTATGATGGCCCCACCCACAGCTACTTACCACCTACAACTAGTTCCATGCAAGACATTTTCATTTATTATTATTTTTGGTACTTATTAAGTTGTAAGAGGGTGTTTTGGTACTTGACTTACCCAACCAAAAACAGAAGAAAACCTCTCTCTGGAACCCAACACCACGTAACTACATGTGTGAGGAGCGGAGGCCCCCATGATTTGATGTATGTGTTTTATCCACGCTTTCTGTTGTTTTGACAGCTGATTTTAGAGTATAAACTCCAAATGGATCAAGCATATCCCGAGTTCAAATTGTTCCCCCCACATGAAATGGTAAAGACAGTGACGTCCACCATTGAAACCTTCCTACGGCCCACCATCATGCTTATTTGTCATCTAACTTGTTTATAATGTCACATAGACTTCAATGAAGGAAAAACACAAATTTCAGCTTGATCCAAAACTTCTGTAGCCCTCAAAAAAATTTCAACGTTAGGTATTCAATCCCATCTAGTCCTTATAGTTTAGTCCATTTGAGATTTGGACATGCTTCAATTTTCAGCTTATGCCCTAAATTGAACTGGCAAAATAGATAGATGGTGTGGATAAAACACATACATCACAGTGGGCCCCACATATTCTTGGTATAACATGGCTGTATTAAACCGAGTTGGGCTCAGCACCCAAACCCCGTCAATCACTCTTCCTTGTTAATTCCATGCCCAAATGATTGCAATTTCCATCATCCACCTCTTCTACAGTGCATTTTTGTTGTGTTCTATATATATATATATATATATATATATATATATGTCTTAATTCCAATTCCAATAGGTTGGACCACAAGTTATGGTCTGCCCAGCGGATAAGTTGTCCAAAAGGCTGGCCCCTCACGAGAATTTCTATATACAAAAATTGGCCACTTTCACTAATTGAGTTAGTGACCCTTTTATTTCACTATTTATCAATCGCTAGGCATTGTTTTTTAGATGTGGCCCACTTGATGAGTAGATAGGAATGATTTTAGCAGTTGTTGATTCTCAAAGTGGGCCTAGCATATTCAAAGGGTTGGATGTCACATTCACTTAATAGTTTGAAAGATCTTGTGGTCCAGCCTATTGGACTTCACTTGAAAAGGAGGAGAGAGAGACCTTCCGGATAAAACCAACGTAAAAGCAAAAGAAAGAAATACTCACACGATGACAAGTTGTTGTAAAAGCCCAAATGAGAAAATACAAGTACTCCCTTAGAGTAGGAAATTTTGATTATTGTACTTTCTCCTACCGAGTATGATCTGTAAAGGAACAAAGCTGGCTCCAAATGACTGAAACAATAGTACGGTGATGATGATGATGGTAGAGCAATGGGCCATGTGAAACCATGGTAATGTAAAAGATAACATGATTTATTGTCATTGTCATGGAGATGGTTAGCTGGTGACCCCACTTTTTTTTTTTTTTTTTCCTTACATATATACACCCAAACCCGCCTTAGTGGGATTTCACCACCTGTGTGAGTTTTGAACCCAAGACCCCATGTTGAAACTCCTCAGAGTCTACCATTAAGGCCGGGACTGGGACCCCTACCTCAATGAAGGACCCAACCTTTCCATCCATGGTCCACTAGTAAATGGATTAAAATTAAAATTTTGACCATAGACCTACTTGGATAGAGAAATCCAAAATGTGAGCACAAAAAACCTACCGGAATTTCTCAGCTAATGAAAAATTGTAAAATCCAATTTTCATTTACATTATAATTTTTCTAAAAAATTGTTAAAAGACTAATAGTCAAACAATAAAAAAATGTCTCCTATGGCTTTAGAAACCATCTTTGGATGACTTTTGTTAAAGTCCCTTGTACACGTTGATACACCATTCTTTAAGCTTTCAGAGCAAATGGTTATTTGTTGTGGTGTGAGAGTCCCTTTACCCTTCTCTAATAACCAAAAATAAACTTTCTTACGATGTGAGTGTATCCTGTAGTATTAAAGTTTCTTAATATACGTTGACACACCATTCTTTAACAGTTTAAGCTTTTAGTGCAAGCGATTATTTGTCGATGTGATAATCCAAAAGACCCCTAGAACATTACTTATCACCCTTGGGCCGGAGACCGAATTGCTTACCAACTTACTCAGAGCGACTTTTCTCCCACCGAGGAAACTCTGCCAGGCCCACCTTGAATGTATGTGGTTTATCCACTGCCTTAATATATTTTTCAATCATTGAAGGGGTTAAGCCCAATATTGAAGCATATACAAAGCTCAGGCGTACCACACTACACGAAACGGTGGGAGTAATGATTCCGATTGTTGAAACCTTGCTAGGGCCCACGGTGATGTTTATTTGTCATTCAACCTGTTTATAAAATCACAAAGACATGGATAAAGAGAAAAGACAGACATGGATAAAGAGAAAAGACAAATGTTATTTTGATCAAAAACTTCTTCCGCCCCCAAGAATTTTTCAATGATAGATGTTTAATTCACACTATTTCCTGAGGTGTGGTCCACTTAAGCTTTGAATATATATTTCATTTTAAAGATCAAGCCCTGAAATCATCTGGTAAAATGGGTGGACAGAGTGGATTAAATACATAAATCATGATGGATCCAATAGAGTTTACTCAGTACGCAATATCCGCTTCAATTAACACACCTGATCACTTAGACATGCACCCATGGGTTGCAAATTTTATAGCTTCTTTTCCAACGGTTAGGATCACCTAAAAACTGTATGATCGTGCATAACATATCGATGATGGACCTGCCTCCTTACATAATCCAATCACCACCGTCCACATGGGTTTCAATACTCCCTAACACTACACCATCAGTGCGTAAACACAAAAATCCTATTAGTGGAAAAAAGCGTACCTTTCTCTCAAACCCACTTACAAAAGCTTCCATAACAAATGACGACATAAGCACCAAAATCAAATCAAATCAAAACACTCACAAAATAAAATCCCTCAATATTTTTTATTTTTATTTTTTAAATCCACCTACTTTTTTTTTTTTATAAATACCCACCACCTCTTCTCCCATTTCACATCTCTCTCTCTCTCTCTCTCTCTCTCTCTCTCTCTCTCTCTCAATTTTATTTATTTTATTTTTTTATAAATACCCACCACCTCTTCTCCCATTTCACATCTCTCTCTCTCTCTCTCTCTCTCTCTCTCTCTCATTTCAAAGAAAATGAGGCCTGTCAGCAATACCTTCAACACAACCGGTGCTCCGGCACAGCACTCCCCATGGCATTCGCCTGTACCATACCTCTTCGGTGGTCTCGCAGCCATGCTCGGCCTCATAGCATTCGCTCTCCTCATCCTGGCCTGCTCTTACTGGAAGCTTTCTGGGTACTTAGAGAACGGAGACAACAGCGAGAGAGAAGCTGAGAACAGCGACGAGAAGCCTTCAGATTCTCTGAAAATCCCACCCGATATGGAGGCAAGAGTGGTGGTGATAATGGCGGGAGACGAGAAGCCGACCTACCTCGCGACGCCGATTTGCAGCAGGGCGTCATCGTTTGCAGACAAGAAAGAGAACGAGAAGAAGGAAACTCAGAAAGAGGGAGATGAAAATCAAGAGACCCAGAATCAGAACCCATGAAATTCTTGGGTCTGTTTGGATGTTTTCTGATTTGAGTTTCTCCCTGTTTGGAGCTCGAATTCCAGGTTTTGGTTTTGGGCTGCTGAGACGAGCTCTGTGTTAGATGGTATGGGTATTTTGGTCTTTTTACAGCTCGTGTTTTGGTTTTTTTTTTTCTTTTCTTTTTTCTTTTTGTACTCGGCGAATGTAAATATGAGATGGAATGGAAGTTTTTCGTAAATTTTCTACTATTTGTTTTGACATTTCACCCCCTTATCGAAATTATAATTAGACCCTTGTTTCTTTTCTAGTTTTTGGTGAGACGGTGCGATTGTATTACCCAAAATGTTACATCCTATTTATTTGATGCAAACACCCCTATTTTTCTGCTATGGGTATTAAAATGGTAGAAAAAACAAACGCTTATCTACTGTTAGTACCCACAAGTGGGACAGATTATCTTATGCTGCAAAAACTGGGGGTTTGAATTGTGGGTCCCACCTACTTTATTCTCAAAGGAGTAGTGCTTCTACAGAAACTGACATTTTCACCCCCCACTTTTGATTGATACAACGCAGGCCTCTTTTTTGTTCACCTAAAGCAAGGGTCTATCATCATAATTCAGGGACCAAAATGTCATGTTTCTCTTTTTTTTGAAATTAAAATTACACCCTTCATTTTTTAAATCTTTTTCTTGGCATGCAAGGAAGGGGGTGAAGTAAAAAGGAAAATGGTGACACGTGGCAGGATTTTGTTGGATGGAGTTAGTTACATTGACAGGTGTAAGCTTATTCATGCTGTTTGCCTCTTGCGTGCGGCGACGAGGAGGCGCGTAAGACTCCGTTGGCGACTTGGCGTTGCCACGAGTAAGAGTAGCCGCCGGACTCCGATCTCCCGCATGCGCTAACATGGCACGTGCGGGAACGAGATCCATGCCGTTCATCACGTGTGCCTTGGCCTGAAAGTAAGGGCAATCTATTGATCGGATTGGAGTCGCATGATCGTCCAATCAGACCGTTTGCTACACAGTGGGACCCACCGTATGGATATCAGGATTCATAGGTAGGGGTGGGCACCTAGCCGAGTCGGTCGAGGTGGGCCAAGCTCAGCTCAGCTTGTCCATGCTATACTTGAGTTCGAGTTTGACTTTAAGCTCGGCCTCGAGCTCAATATTGTCGCTTGGCTTGTTTGTCAAAGTTGTCAAGTTGAGGTCGAGTCGAGCTAGTCGTTCGAGTCGAGTCAAGTTTACCTTGAGTCGAGCTTGAGTCTATTAGGTGAGAAAGTAATGAATTCTGTTTTTGATTATCCTTTATTGATTTAGAAAAGAAGTTAAATAAAAATTTTTAAAGAGACATTTTACATGACATTCTACCAAGCAAAATTGTTTTTTGATTTGGCTCGGCAATCGAAATAGGGTGTAGTCCATCTTTTAGCAGTTCAGAAAATCCATCTATGTGGGCCTTATGATAGAAGAACCATGAGGCCAAAAGCATCCTCAATTGTATATTCTGAATTACCCATCATCAAGGCCATACTTTCTAATGAATATGATTTTGAACAGACTTGGGACCACAGAAAAGTGAGACCTACCTGTATTGTTGTTGGTAAGATAAAAGCACAATTTCCGTTACCTTGCAGATGATTTGAGGACTTGTAGCTCACAACATATTTAGGAATAATATGTCTATTCATGTGAGTGCTCCATATAATATACCATTTTGGATTCAAGAGATCATCAACATTAACATCAAACTCTTCGCGGTTGGGGTGAAAGCAAAGAGATTTCATTTCAACTTTCTCTATATTCCCCACAACTTTAATATATTAATTAATCGAGCCGAGACGAGGTCGAGTTCGATCTTCGATTCGAGTCGAGTTGAAATACCCCTGGCCGAACTCGGCTTGAACTCAACTCGAGCTTCAAATAATTAGCTTGAACCGACCCGAATGGGCCATTCAAGTCGAGTCAATCCAAGTTGACTCGAGCCGAGTCGAGTGAGTTTTTGAGCTAGCTCGACTGGTGAACAGCCCTATTCATAGGGCTGTCAACGTGCTGGGGCTAGGTTGGCTTGGCCCAGATTTTGAACTGTTTCGGGCCAGGCTATTGGGCCAGCCCTATACAAAATTATGATTTTTAGGCCTGAGGCGGCCCATTGACACCCCTAATCAGGAAGCTAGCACACACGTGTACGAGTGCACTCTCGCACCTCGGAGCCATCAGATCTCTTCACTTCCCAGCACTGAATGTCAACCGTTGTTAATTTTGTTTTCCACCACTGCTTTGAAAGCAGCTCTGATCAGATGGATAATATCATCCATTGTCTGTGTATTTTTAACCATTTACAATCCACATTAGGTGAAATTGGATGGACGGTCCGGATTGGAAACTAACCTTTCTACGTATACTGTAGAGAGGGGGTGAGTGGTCTAGATTGCTACTCGCGATACTTTCTGCGAGTAGCTATTGCCTCTATCCGGTTAAGGTACATGACTCTCGCCGTTGCCGACACGGAAACGGATTTGTATATTATACACTCTGTCCATCCATTTTATTAGATAATTTTACAGCTTCAAACCAAAAATGAAGTGTATCCAAAGTTCAAGTGGGCCTCGCCATGGGAAACAGTGTGAATTGAAATTCTACCGTTGAAATTGTTTTGGGGGCCACATAAGTCTTCGATCAAGATGTTACTTTTTTTTTTCCCTTCATCCATGACTGTGTGATCTTATGAATAGGTTTGATGACAAATCAACATCACTGCTGGCCCTAGAAATGTTTCAACGGCAGAAGTCATTATTCAAAATGTTTCTTGTGGTATGGTCGACTTGAGATTTTTATATGCTTCAAATTTCGGATCAACCACTAAAATAATATGAAAAAACGGATGGACGGCATGGATGAACCCCCATACATTCACAGTGGGCCCTACTGAGTTTACTCAGTACGATAAAAGCGTAATAAGTAACTCAGTACGAAATCCAATTTCTGCTGCCACCGCATTTACTACATGAGATTCCCGAAATTACCCTTAATGTCATCTGTATTAACGGGCTGCACCAAGAGGTGGTTTTGAAATTTTAGGCTATTGGGTGGGGTTTTTTCTGACCATAAATGGCGACGGATGGGAGCAGTTATACACGTGGAGGGAAATACAGTCGGTGGATCACAGGATCTATGCTGCTGACGGCAATTTTCGAAGGAAAGGTGATGGTTAGTGCACGTGCAGAGATGACACACATGTGAGAGATAGCGACCCCTCATCAGATACATGCCATAGAAAACGTCTACTCGCTAAAAAAAAAATATAGCAGTCCACACATCAGGTGAAATGACATGGTAGGAGCTGCCTGTATAAATATGATGATGGAGTCATCTTGCACGTCCACGTGGAAGTCTAGACGGTGAATCAGGACAATTCACCTAGGGGGTTCTGCCCCATCCGTGGCTCTCACCTTTTGGCCCGTGAATTGCAAGGTTTACCGTCCGTTTGGAGGGCCACCAATCTTGTGTATGGAAGCATCATTTTGGGGGGGAATTTTAGCCATGGATCAACCATGATAGAGTCCACTAGATGTACGGTCCTGATCCACGGGTTTGTAAAGATGAGTTTGGTGACCTGGCACGTTTGCCGCGTTTTCATCTTCAGTCTCGACTCCCGCGAAATTCTGGTGCTGAGAGACGCGGCGAAGGTAGTTGATATCATTAATCGCAGTATTATTCCTTGAGTTCGTTTTCCTCTGTCGCGACTAAGCAGGCATAGTGTGTCGCTGCCGACAGAGGCCCACATTCTGCGTAGGTCAATGATCGAAACCGTTCATTGTGTGGAATATATAAAATAGTTTCTAATTTATAATTTAAACAGATAAGTGTGACCAACACTATCTACAGATGTATTTGAAACGACGAAAATAAAATTTTCAATGGGTCATATTCATCTCTAAAATTCAAACGGTGGGATCATCTCTGAAGCTTTATTATTGAATAATATCTTTTTTTTTTTTTATAGTAAAGAGAATGTGAATCGCTCAAATCCTTGAACCATCTCAGATTATGGACCCGGTACGTGGCGACACACGCTGTAATCTGAGTCGCGAGAGACGCGACAGTAGCTCCATTTCCGTCCGGTTGCTTCCCGTTTTAAAATTTATGTTCGCACCCAAAAAAATGGGGATATTTCTACCCTATAGGGTACTTTCGGTAAATGTAATTTACCTTTGTGGGGGTGGAACCTACAATTTAAGGTGGAAATGTCAATATTTCGACGCCAAGAACACGATCGGTCCCAATAGGTACATGCACTGGCAGGTAATGTGAAAATCCGCGCCGTCCATCTATCTAGGAGATTGATCTACACCGTCCATCTGACGGCTATCCAACGAATGATCCTAGCTATCAGTTTCTATCGTCGAATTCAATCACATTTTGACCGTCCATTCAAAGGCCACTATTAATGTGGATGGGATTGTCTGTGTTGTCATTTTCAACCGCAGGCCACCTATGTAAGGGAGCCTGTAAATGGAAGTTCTTGATCTGCTGCTCGACCTTGTGTGTCAAATAGGCGGAAACGGATTGGTTACTCCCCCTGCCTCCAGCCAATGGCTAGTGGTCGGTGCCCTGTGGGCTCCACCATGATGTATGTGTTTCATCCATTCCGTCCATCTATTTTTCTCGATCATTTTAGGGTATCAATCCAAAAATGAGTTATATCTCAATCCCAAGTGGACCACATTGCAGGAAAAAGTGTTGAATGAACGTCGACCATTAAAAACATTTTGGGGTCATAAATGTTTTGGATCAAGCTGACCTTTGTTTTTTGCCTTCATCTGGGTCTGTATGACCTAATCAACAGATTGGATTTCAAATAAACAGTATAGTGGGCCTTAGGAGGATTTTAATGGTGGATATCCAATAGCTATTGTTTTCCTGTGGTGTGGTCCACCTGAGATTTATATCCCTCTCATTTTTTGCATCAGGCCATAAAATGATCTGTAAAAATGGATGAACAGCATGGATGAAACACATACATCATGGTGGGGCCCACAGAGCCCCGACCATCAGCCACCGGCAGGGGGAGTAGCCAATCCGTTTCCCAAATAGGCTGGGTTGGATGGCATGTACAGGCTACAGTGGGTCCCACACAACATCTTTAAGGGACGCGGATTTCCTGCGAAAGGCTTTCGCAGGAAGTTCCTGCGCTGGGATATAAAGCGGGGTCCGCCGTGATGTTTATTAGAAATCCAACCCGTCCATCCTGTTTTTGAGCTCCTTTTAGGACATGTGGCCAAAAATGAGTAGGATCCAACACTAGAGTGGGCCATATGAGATGAAACAGTGGTGAAAGGAATTCCTACCGTTGAAACCTTCCTAGGCTCCACCTTGATGTTTATATTCCATCCAAACCATTTATAAGGTCATTTTCATTGGGTTGAAGTAAAAATACCAAAAATTAGACCAATATAAAACTTTTGTGGCCATATAAATGTTTCAACGGTGGTCACTAAATCTCCACTTTTTACTCTCGTGTGGCCCATTTGAGTTTTGGATACACCTTATTTTTGGCCGCATGTTCTAAAATGAGCTCTAAAAACAGATGGACGGAGAGGCTTTCTCACAAACATCGCAATGGGCCCCACCCAAATTCCTTGCGCAGGAACTTCCTGCGAAAGGCTTTCGCAGGAAATCCGCGTCCATCTTTAAAGTCTTGTGCTGTTGTGGGTCCCAATTCCATTATTCCCTGTGGTTTGGTCCACGTGAGTTGTGGCTTCGGATTGATTTTTTGGCCCCCGGACCTACTTTGAGGGTGCACCTGATAGACAATGGACGGAGTGGATGTCACACGTGTGTGTTCTCGAGAGTGTTTGATTGTTTTGTTTTGTTTTTTTTTTTTGTTTTCTTTTTTAAGATATAATTGGATATTATATGTGGTCCACCTGAATTTTGAAATGGCCTAGTTTTGGTCTCCAAGGAGAGGGCGGGCACCAGATATAGATGGACTGAATGTCCTTCCCACATCATGGTGGGCCCTAAGTACCAGCCTTTCAAGTTGGTATAATGGCCATGACGTTGCCGCACTTTGCGCGAGATAGTTACGGCTCCCAAATCTAGTCTCATTCGCAGCCACCCCATCATTTGGAGTAGTCGATTTCTCAGCAACATGAAATCATAGACCATTAGCTCTCTATACCTCTCATACATGAACCTTGTCATGCTTACTTGCAATTGGCAACCATTCAAATCGTGCTTTCTGCATGTGGCACCATGGCCATAAATCAAGTGGGACCTACCATGAACATGCCTTCACCCACAAGTTAGGCATGTCCATTCATCATGTGGGCCGTACTGCACCTCACATTGACGTCACATAAAAAAAATGGATAAACCATAGTTATTATTAAGTGAGTCGTATATATATATTTCGTAATAAAAAAAAAATTGAATATTAGTATTATATTATATTATAAAATCAATGATTTTCTTTATAATTGAAATAAAAAATAACTTCAGGTCCTTACTCTTACTCTGGTGGTGGATTCTCAGGAGTTTAACACCTGGTTGAGGATTCCAGTGCCCATAGGTGGTGAAATCCTGCTATGGCGTGAGTGTGTGGTGGTGTGTGTGTGCGTGTAAAATAAAAAAAAAAAAATATATATATATATAAAATAAATATATAAAAAATTACTTAATATAATAAAAGATACTTTTTTTTTTCAAAAATTCAGCAATCAAATCTCTAATGCCACTATACATTCGAGTATCACCCGGTGGAAGAGCCAACTTCGGAGAATTTAATGGGCTGTCCTATGTGATTTGAAATAAATGTTGGGTGTACATTTCTAATTATAAATATAGATAGAAGAATAAAATTAGAAGAAAATCATACTCCGTGTGGTTGGAGTGGCCATGCATGACTTTGAAAAAGGATAGTACATTCTCCCATTGCAGCGACATGCAGCACTAGGTCTGCATCATAACACTGCCTACCAATAACGTCTGCAAAAAAGGAATGATTACCACTTTTGATTGGAATGATTAGTGGTTCATTCAGAGAGATTGTTACTAGCACTTGGATTTCTTCCTCTAGAATGTGTGGATCCGAGTGGGCCAAATAGCCTAATTTGACTCTATGAGATATCCACTTGTCAAAATGAAGGTGGTACACGTGTAGATCACTAGATGACTGATCACCTACAACCGGTTGTAGGTTAACCTACGAACTGTTTTCTACAATCATGTTACCATTTAAACAGGTGGTCTGAGGTCGAACTAGTTGGACCACAATTTTTTCGGCCTGCGATTTTCTCTGAAGTGTTTGGACTTTGATTCTTTTTTTTTTTCTTTCTCAGAATATTATTGGAAAAATATCACTGATAATAAAATATCAAAGTATTACCAGAAAATAATAAATTGTTTAAATTTTTTTAATATATAGGTATAAAATAAATCATTTTAGCTTTCAAATAATTTTTTTTTTATTTAAATCATGATAATTTCACAATAATAATAACAACAACAACAACAATAATGATAATAATAACTACCAAGATTTTGAATATCTTATGATAATTGTGATAATATCATTTGACCAGTTTTACACAAAAAAGATCTGGGCAATATTTGTGAGCATGCTAGCAAATTAAGCAAGTGGAGAAAACCTAGTTTAAAAATCCACTAGAATGGCTGACTCAATGTTAGCTGCAAACCCAATAGTTAAAAAAAAAAAAAAAGAAAGTAAAATAGAACTTTTAGCAATAATAAAGAATTTAAAATAATCACATCTCATTTAACAAAGGAATTTTGATCATACTAGCCTTGTGGTATTGAGAAAAGCTCTGAAAATTTGCTTTCTTGAATATATTCTTTGGTTGGTCTTCTGGTCACTTTTTGAAGATTTTGTAGATGAAAATGCCCTTGTTTTAGAATTTGGTCCCATATGGAGTTTCTTTTTCTTATTTCTTGTTGTTTCCATGTGTCTTTTTTTTCTTTTCAAACATGTCTTCTAAGGAAGTACTCCCATTTCGATTGCATTTTCCAACATAGGTTCACTACCATCAATTTCTCTTGTGTATAGGCACCGCTAACAACTTTTAAAGCCCTAAAAAAGAATTGTTTTTACCTCAATGATTACATTTCTTATAGATAGAAGCCATGATACGTGGAAGATATTTTAAATAAAATTTTTATTTTATTCTTTGTAAACTAACATTCTAATAGAGACGGAAGACACTTTTGGTTGTAGATAGAAAATATATATGGTTGTAGTTGTTATTATCATAAGAAGAAGTGACTATTAGAAGGAATTTAAGGTAGATAAAGATGGTTGTGGTTATCATGTGGAAAACAATATTGAAGGTGATAAAATTTACATTTTATAATGTATTGCCTTAGTTGAAGTGTTTGTCATGTGTTAAGGGTCTGGGTTGTCTGTGTTAAGGGTCTAGGTTGTCATGTGTTAATGATTTAGATATGAGTTGTCATGTTTTAAGAGTTTAGGTTGTCATGTGTTAAGGGTATAAGTTATTATGTGTTAAGGGTTTGAGTCTTTGTTGTCATGAGTTAAGGGTTTAGGTTATCATATGTTAAGGGCTTGGGTCATGGATTTCATGTATTAAAGGTTTAGATTGTCTTGTGTTAAGAGTTGAGTTTGACACAGTAACCTAGACCCTTAACACAAGATAACCTTGACATTTCAAAAACAATGACTACGGACTAAAATTCTAGCTATTGCTTTTCGTTACAGACTGATTTATTTTTGATAGTGAATGCATGACAACCTTGACCTTTAAGACATGACGACTTCAACTCTTAACAAATGACAATTTCAACCCTTCAAAAGTAATAGATAAAGAACTATTACCATAGTTATTTTCATAGTCTTTGCTTCATTTTTGGTAGTGAATGCATAACATGCCTCGACCCTTAACACATGATAACCTCGACCTTTAACATATGACAACCTTGACCCTTAATGCATAATAACCTCAACCCTCAATACATGACAACCTCGATCGACACTTAACACATGTCAACCTCGACCCTGACCTTTAACACTACAAGGAAGTTGTTTGTAGGGCCCACTATTGAGTATGTGTTAGGGGACTAGGTTGCCGTCATGTGTTAAGGGTCTAGGTTGTCATGTGTTAAAGGTTGTGGGGCCCACCATGTGATATATGTCAAAGATTTACTTCGTCATTGGATTCAAAATTTATTTAATGCCATGGTAAGTTTTTAATCTCACTATTTTTTTTTTTTTTTAAATAACCAAAGAATGAGTTATATCCACATATTGGTTGGCCCCACCACAAGAAAATAGTTAGGAGTAAATGACCATTGACCACCATTATTGGTTGTTATGGGCCATCATGATGTATATAATTTATCCGTGCCATCAATCTATATATCTTAACAGAACAATTCAGAATATGAACCCCCAAAGGAGGCAAACTAAAGGCTTAAATGGATTACACCATAAGAAACAATGGTGATAGAACTCCTACCCTCGAAACTTTCTTAAATGGACTACACCAAAGACATTCCCACACCGTTTATAGGGTCCACCATCGCATGTGTGTGGAATCCACTCCATCCATTTACCTCAGAATTTTATTGAAGGCCATGGTTAAAAGCATGTTTAATACCAGCAAGTCACATGGACCATATCACAAGAAAATAATTCTTATCGAATGAACACCATTATATGATATTAAGTTTTGTGGGCCACATAGAAATCATGTGAGTAAGAAGTTATCATCTTCCTATATAAATAGAGAGCTACAAAGAAAATGAATGGCTTGGATTTAGGTTCTAGTAAGACCAATAACAAATCCCGTCCGTGTCACTTTCTCGGTTTGAATACTATGTAACTTGCTCTTCACTCAAAATCCATATAGATGCTGATTTAAGGACATGAGCAATTTAGTCTGAAAAAATTTTAAAAACTTATTAGTGGGCTAACCTCAAAATATTTGAAACTTTTCTTTCTTTTTAGGATTTTGACCTTATGACAATGTTAGTATCGTCAAATCTACATGGCCAAATTGGGCATGGTTTTTTGGGCGGGAATATATGCAATGTGAGTAGAGGACATGAGCTTAATTACCATCTTGTTCTTTTTATATTTATTAAAAATTACCTTGACATTGTGAGTGACTTGGACTGATTCATCGTGAATCAACCGGGTCAGGGCTGAGTCACTATCAGCATCGAGTTTCCTCAAATTAAACTCAGCTCAAGATTTCATTAAGTCGAGCTGACGCATCCAAGTTTCAAGCCGAATGAGTTTTATTGATGAATTCCGCAAGTCGTTGAGTTATCAAATTCTCTCAAATTTCCATTTGATATTGTGCCAGATCACTAACACTCATTAAGTGGGGCATACCACCACTATTAGGTGGGGACCACACGAGTGGCCATGGTTCTTCCATACCTCCTGCACGATGAGTGGGTCGGTTGAATGTTAGATTGTTTGGCTGTCAATTTGTTGGGGCTCGCTTCTCATGTGGAGGTGGACCCACATGCAATTTACTCAAATCAATGGGGTTAACCGTATAAAAGATTTAATAGATGACAATCACTTCAATACCTATCTACTCAATTTTCTAAGAAATTTGGTCCATTAATGATAGAAATGACCTGATTATTGGTAGGTAGCATTTTAGTTTGGGATCCACAACTATGGTTTATAAATATGTGATCACTGTAAATGAGTTTAACTAATGAATTTGGATGACTTATCACATTCTCTCAAATTTCCATTTAATATGTGCCAGATCACTACCACTCATTAAGTGGGGACGTACTACCACTCATTAGGTGGGGACCACACATGTGGCCATGGACCTCCAGTGCGGTGGCTCGATTGTATGGTAGACTGTTTGGCTTTCGTAGAGGTGAGACCCACACATTTTTCTTCTATGTGTAAGTCAATGGGATTAAATATAAAAGATTTGATGAATGACAATTACTTCCAACACTCATCTATCAACTCAGTTTTTTAAGACGTGAGTAGAATGACCTGATTAGTAGTAGATGGCGTTTTAGTCTGGGACCCACAACTATGGTCTAGAAGTATGTCACCATCGTAAATGAGTTTTAGTGATGGATTTCAGTCAGTTATCAAGTTTTCTCAAAATTCCATTTGATATTGTGCCAGATCATTACCACTAATTAAGTGGGGGTATACTACCACTCATTAGGTGGGGACCACACGAGTGGCCATGGTCCATACATACATTGTGACAATGAATAGCTCGGTTGAAGATTAGACTGTTTGGCTGTCTAACTTGGTGGGACTTCCTACTTAGATGGAAGTGAGACCCACCATCCTATATGCAAATCAATGATATTAGCAGTATAAAAGATCTAATAAATGATAATCACTTACAAAACAATTATCTATTGGCTACTACATGTGTTCAATTGACCGGTAGAATGACTTGGATACGGTTGCATGGTTGATGTAGAGTAGGTTGCGGATAATTTCATGGCTAGGATGGACCAGAAAAGGCTTGATCGGAGACAGAGATGATTCAAACTGTCAGAATTTGAAACGGACATATCTTGCAAACCGGAATGAGTTATCGGACATAAAATATATGATTTTGGGATAGGATGAGCTACTTTAGCCACCCAACCCCAATATGCGGGGTTGCACAAGCCAGATTTGCAAAATATCATTGGATCGACGGTCGTTTCTATGTTTAATTCTGTTTTTACTATAAATAGTAAGTTCCAATTTGATTATAACTCTTCATCCGTTGGGCTTTAGGAGTTGTGCCCAACATGAACAGTGCTTAGAATAATTAGGAGAATAGTAGGAAACTATTTTTAGCCGAAGAATGTCTGTAAATAATAAGTTTACTATTTATAATAAGTTGTGAATTGTAGGAGTTTTAGTTGTATTTTGATTCTCAAATTTCTTTTATTGCTTGGCATCCCTATTTAAAGGGCTTCGGAGGAGTCCAAAAAAGTTACGTGGATTCAGAATAGTTATCCCTACAAGGAAGACGGTGCTGGACCTCATGTCCTTCCTGCATCTATGGCATTTTAGTGTCTGATAAACGACAAACCCTAATTCGGGACCCATCTATGGCATTTTAGTGTCTGATAAATGGCGTACCCTAATCCGGGACCCACCTGATAAATGGCTCCTATCTCACACGTCTTCCTTGCATTTAGTGTCTCTTCCAAACAGATGCATGAATGTAGAGAGGAATGTATAAGCAACAGGCATACATGAATTTCCATTATATCTCTACCATAGAAGCTTTATGTAATGGGATCAAGACCATTGGCAATGTACATTTGGGTGGACTGATACTGAAAAGTTATTGAGATGGCAAAAACAAGAAAGAAAATTCTGCCTGGGAATCGAAACCACAACCACATGGTTAAAAGCCATGCGCTCTACCAGCTGAGCTAAGACGGCAGACGTTTAAACAACCTAGTTTATTATATAAATAGTATTGGAATCTTATCCACACTTGTGTCAGTCGGGAGGGTCCCAACATATGAACAGTACATCTGAACGATGTTCTTGGGATGGACGCTGGCCCAAAAGTAACACTAATGAAATAGTCACCCATTCCTGGCCGTTGGATCTGCGGCCTACAAGGTACTGATCTGTGATAAAATGAGCAACCATCCGTAGCCAAAGCCAGTCCCTTAACCGAATGGTTTTTTGTAACAAGCGAAATCGACATCCCATGGCCCATTTTTCAGAAATGGACATGATGAACGGTCTAATTATTTGCACGTGTACCATTTAAGTGTCTCACGTCCAAGAGCTGTCCTTACTCTTACCGTTTTTTAGAACTCATCTCAAGTTCCCAAGTCACAACATCAGCTTGATCATGTGTCCACGTGCTAATTTTCGTCTCATCCGCTCGTTCGGAATCTACGCTTGAAATTCTGCGCCATGACATCAGACGCAAGCAAGGGGCGCCATGTAAACTAACAGCTAGTATCACGATGACTCATCTCTCGAGGGAAGACAGGAACATGCACACCATCGATCCCCACTTGGTTGCACGTGATCCTTCATGCCGTGCCAGGACTTGGTAGACTGGTAGTTAATTTGCTAGAGACATGGCGATTACACTCGGCTCGGATTCGATAGTGACCCCTCTGGCACCAATGTCAGTGCTCGAAAAGTTCTGTGGGCCAACCAGAATGTATGTGTTTTGTCCATGCCATCCGTCCATTTAACCAGATCGTTTTATGGCATAATTGAAAAAATAAAGCAAATCAAAAGCTTAAGTGGACCATATCACAGCAAGTAGTGTAGTCCACTTTTGTAGTGGACCATATCTCAGGAAGTAGTGTAGTACACTTGATATTTGGAGTGGGAATTTCACCTCTATAGGTAGAGTTGGGCATTGAGTCGAGTTGGAACGTGTTATGGCTGACTTGACTTGATCCGATTTTGAAATAGGCCTGACCCAAACTTGATAACTCGATACCGAGTCTAGCATGCTTGACTCGATCCGAGTCCGGTCTAGCTTGGATTGATCCGGACTGAGTCCGATCCGGTCAGAAGTACCAAGTTGGGTCGAGTTGGCACCGAGTTGGTTTGAGAGATGAGGGAGGGAGAGACCAAGAGTGGAGAGGAGAGAGAGGAGGAGGAGGAGGAGGGTGATGGTGGTGGGTGGTTGCCGGGCTTGGAAGATGAGGAGGATGAGGGAGGGAGAGAGAGATTTTGGGTTCGGGTCGAGGTGGGGTGCGATGGGTAGGGTTAGAGAGTTGGGTCGAGTTGCTAAGAAACTTGAACTCGACTCGGTTTGAGTTCGGATTGGGCGAAGCCTACTTGGTTCAAACTGACTCACCCATTCGGTTCGGGTCGAGTCGGATATGAACGAGTCGGACAGGTTGAGTTAGCTAGATTGAGTCGTCCAATGCCCACCTCTAACTATAGGTACCCGAACCCTTAACCTAGTGTTGAAACTCTCGTGAGTCTATCACGAGAGCAAAAGTAAGGTAAGGGTATATTAAGTGGGGATCTATATTTAAAGGGGGCAAAAGTAAGGTTGGGATGTATGCAAATATTTTGCTTGCCACAAGCAGAAAAATCCAGCTTGTTGCAATTTAATTGGACCACATTATCACATATTGCATGTAATGCAGTAGTAATGACAATGTTAGTGATGAGGTAAACCAATCACAATATAGGAAAGCAATATTTTCTTGCTAGTGGCAAGCAGAGGATCCGAATTGGATTTGGATATACTAGAGGAGATTTATATTTAAAGGGGAAAAAATTCTTTAGTAGTTGGATATCCCTCATCTAAGGTGAGGGCCATCACGGTTTGGATCAGTCAAGATTTAGGGCATGGACTTGTCTATGAGTCACACCTCCAATTACCCCAGATTTCAGGTGAGTCATGACTCGACTCGAGGCTAAACGAGTTGGGTTGAGTTTCCAGGTTTTTTTTTTTTAACCATGATTCAGGGTCGGTCAGATGGGACCCCGATCTGACCCGTCTGAATCCAAGTTCGACCTATACCACACAAATAAGGATCAGGACCTTTAAATTCTATTTGGGTCCATGTATGGTTGGCTATCAGGTCCTATGGTTCAATGCCACTCTAACCTTCTAATTCACATAGTAGACTTTTCCCTTTTGAATATGGACTATTAGGCTGCATTTAGTTGCACCAAACACCAAATATCACTAGGAATTTCATGGTATTTGGTCCAATGGGCCTGCTAGCCCGCCCCATGTGAAGAGCCTGACCAGGATTTGGGCCAGGTTTGCATGGATGGTCTAATCAATTTTCAGGACAGGGCTGGTTCAAGTCATTTTACCCTAACCTGACCCGACCTAACACAGCCCAACTAGAGTTTATATGTACATGTGTTATACCATATAAATATGCTACTCTCATCCTTAGCTAGGCAACCATTTATCTTGAATGTGAACCCTTAATTTCATTCATCTAGAATGTTTATTTCTTTGAACATGTCTGGCCCACTTGATTAATGAATAGATTACAAAAATTCAAAAGGGAAATAGAGATTTTACGAATTTTCAAGTAGGTCACATAGGATCAGGCCCGACCAAATTTTCTTTGGTTGGGCTTGAGCCTACTATGTTAGCCCATGTTGGGTTCGAACCTTGGGTCTTAAGTGTCAGGTTGGGCCAAAACCTAGCTAGGCCTAACCATTACCACCCCTACTTGTTATCTACGGGTAAGATTTTTATTGCGCGGCACATCTATGGTGAACCTCCTTAGATGAAAGGTCTGGGTCATCACATGGCAGGGTAGAAGTGTGAGCAGATCGAGCGAGCCGCCTCCCCAAAGCCAGGCTAGACTGGGCTAGAGCTGACCTGCAGGCTCATCCCACAAACTACAGACCTCAAACCAGGCCCATTCTAACCCTTGAGCCAAGGAATTGGGCTCTTGCTAAACTAATCAGTCAAATACATATGAAGCTTGAGAAGATTTGGGCTGGCCTCACTTATTGATGATTTTGGTATGTGAGATGTCGCACGCAGCCTAATCTCTCATCAGACCTCAGACCAGGCCTGATTCAGACCCATTTGACTTGTGAATCGTCCAAACATGGCTACAGTCGATTAGATGACATTCCTCTATGAGACCCATCTCTTTCTTCGGATTCTCCATCTAATTCAGAAATAAAGATTCATATTGAACTTTTGATGGAAACTTCTTTAAGGCAATGATATGTTGATTGGGTTGCCACGGGAGCCATAAAGGACTGGACGCGGATTGCGTCCTACCCCCGCCCGGACGGTAATCCGTCCAGACAACGCTTTGTGGGGCCCAAAGTGATGTGAGTGTTTTATCCACACTGTTCATAATTTTTCTCAGATAATTTTAATATATGATAAAAAAAACTGAGATAGGTCCAGGGCTTAAGTGGACCACAAAGTAGGGATTTAACTTCCACCATTAAAAACTTCTTGGGAGTTGGAGAAGTTTCGGATCAAGCTGATATTTGTATTTTCACTTCATCCACGTCTGCATGACATTATTAATAGGTTGGATGGTAAAAAAACATCATGGTGGCCCTTATAAAGGTTTCAACGATGAGATTCATTATCACTGCAGCTTTCTTTGATGTGGTCCACTGGAGCTGTGGATCTGCTTCAGTTTTTGTATTATAATTTAAAATGATCTGAAAAAATCGATTAATGGTGTGGATAAAACACTCACATCACTTTGAGCCCCACAGTATCCTGCCCGGACGGATTACTGTACGGGGGGTAGGACGCAATCCGCGTCCTAGACTATGTAAATCGATCATTTCTACCAAAGTGCTTTTATAGTGGACGCGGATTGCGTCCTACCCTCGTCTGGGCAGGGCTCTATGGGGCCCAAAGTAATGTAAGTGTTTTATCCATGCTGTTCATCACTTTTCTCAGATTATTTTAAGGTATGAGATAAAAACTTAAGTAGATCCACAGCTCCAGTGGACCACATCAAAGGAAGCTGCAGTGATAATGACTATTACCATTGAAACCTTTCTAAGGGCCACTATGATTTTTTTTTTTTACCATCTAACCTATTACTAATGTCATGCAGACGTAGATGAAGTGAAAACACAAATATCAGCTTGATCCGAAACTTCTCCAGCTCCCAAGAAGTTTTTAATGGTGGAAGTTAAATCCCCACTTTGTGGTCCACTTAAGCCTTGGACCTGCCTCATTTTTTGTATCATATACTAAAATTATCTGAGAAAAATTATGAACGGAGTGGATAAAACACTTACATCACTTTAGGCCCCAAAGAGCCCTACCCGGGGGTAGGACGCAATCCACTTCCTTTTATAGTAATGTTTTGATGGAAACTTCTTTGAGGCAATGACAGGTTTTATAGTAAGGTTTTTCGTTAATTCAGAGTTTACCAAAGTGCTTTTGGATGTGTGGAAATTACCAAAATGCCTCATTTCTTTATTTATTATTATTTCTTTAAATAGTATTGAAGTTAAGAATTGTGAGGCTTAATTGGCATGTGGATGATATCCAAGGCATCTAATAGATGCACCCTGCCATGATAATTAGATGAACGGAAAACATAGGCGTCCAATAGATGCACCCCACCATGATAATCAAATGAACAGAAAATATGGTGGATCCAATCATTAGATGGGCCACACCGTAGATTTTTTTCTTTTTTTTTTTGGGCTAGCTTCTTAGTACACACAACTCTTAGTTCACGCTCCACTGTTAGCCACCCCCACCAGGGAATCGATACCAAGACCTCGGTGTTGAAACGAGGGTATCTTCACACAGTCTGCTACTTGAGCTATGTATCAGCACCCAAAAATATCTAAAATTGCTTATAACCCATCCAATAATTTGATAAGCTATTTTTTTTTTGGGTGATTATCATGTTCGAGTGCATATGGTAGGTAGGTTTGATGTCATACACAAGCCACACGGACCCTACAATTGTCAATTTTATTGCTTTTTAAGAAAAAAAAGTTAATTAAGAGCATTTTGGTAATTCCCTCCCACTCAGACTTGTTTGCTAAATGCATGAAAATAAGTTCATCTTATTTTAGTTAATCATAATTATGTGTTAGAGATTATGATTCTTAATTTTATTTTCAATAAATCATGCATTATAGATCACAATCTCTAATATAAGATTACAATTACCTAAAATGAGATAAACCCATTTTTAGGTGCCTGCCGAACAAGGTCTTATGTTTATGGTCCATTGTTTCATTTTCATAGTTTTTCCATGAATACTCTATACTCTTCACCTTTTGGAAAAGTTGGTCTGCGCCATTTTTTTTCTCTTCATGTTTTTCTTTGTTTCAATAACTTAAACTTAGGATCTCTCTTTCCCAAAACACCAGAATTATGAGATGATAAAACAATGAAATAAATTAAAGCATAAACCATACGACACAAGAGATTTTTACTTGAAAAATCCTTAAAGAGGAAAAAACCATGGGACCTAGTCTAGAGTAACAATCCACTATGAAGTAGAATGTTACAACCAATCACAAGCACACCTTGCTTGGATCAAACCTTCTTCACTTACACAGAAGTGGATAAACAATAAGAGAATAAAGAAAAATGAAGAGATCTCACAGATTACGATGACGTAGAAGCGCTGAGATATCGAGTGCACAGTAGATCACTTCTACGAACAAAACATCCCTTCCACAAGCTTCCTTTCTCTCTTTATCTCTCTCTCTCTCTCACACCTTTGATAGCCCTAAACCCTTTAGCAAACTCTTGAAAAGCTTTAGAAAACTGTTTTGCATTACCTAGAAAAGCCCTAGGAATCCCTATTTATAGTTTAGGCAACTCCCTTTCGCACATCTTGCAAAACCACCTCAAATTTACGCAGTCTGCACAAAATCTAGACATGAATCTGCGTAACCTCAACTAGTCGAGCAGAGTCCTCGATCGGTCGAGCGGCCCACTCGACCGGTCGAGCACCTCCCTCGACTGGTTGAGCACCACAAATTTCCAAACTAAATAACTTGCCGGACTTTGAGTCAAGCACTGTTCGACCGGTCGAGCGGCCCACTCGACCGGTCAAGCTGTGCCCTCGAGTAGTCGAGTAGCGTGGTAATGCCAAGCTTTGTGGCATTCGAACTGCACCACATCTCCTCTGAACTGAGGAGGAAAACCCCATAAAATCTTCCCCTTTCCGACTCAGGAGGAATTTATCTTCTTCAAGCCAGCTAGGTTTCTACAAACCTCAAACTTGCCCTTGAGTAAAGCCTTGGTCATCATGTTTGAGCCATTATTGTTCGTGTAGACCTTCTCAAGCTGTAACACCTTCTGCTCTTGCTCAAGTGTATTGCACTTTAACTATCATAATAGACCACGTGCTGCTCCTGCTTCAGGATAAGTTCCTATAGGAACCTCTTCATCCAAAGCATCTCTTTACATGCCTCTGTAACTGGAATGTACTGGGCCTCTGTCATCGACAATGCTACGACCTTCTGTAACTTGCTTTGCCAAGAGACTGCTCCCCCTGCAAACGTGAACCTGAACCCCGATGTAGACTTCTTAGAGTCTATGTCACTTGCCATATCTGCATCTGTGTAGCCCTCTAACACAGGTTTTCCATCACCATAGCATAGGCTCAACCTGGATGAGCCTCTTAGATACCATAGTATTCATTTTACTATATCATAGGTGTGGTTCTTATGCAAGGATCACATTTCCTCTTGCATAGCTTTCAACCACTCTCCCTTATATATGCTTGTTGGCTAGGGCCTCAGAATAATCTTCTGGCTCTCCCCCATCAGTGAATATAATGTACTCATGTGGTGAGTACCTCTTGGATGGTTGTTTGGCCCTAGATGACCTCCTCACCTGTGGCTCAATAGGTGGATCAGGTGGGGGCTGCTCCCTCGATTAATCATCTATAGGAACTCCCTCGTCCTCTGCACCCTTGTTGTACTCCCCCATCATCAGGCACCACAGGAGGAATAAATAGATCCATATCCTCTAGCTCACTTGAATTACGCTGGTTCTTCTTTGGCTTATCAATGTGTAAATTATCTCATCCTATTATGAGTAGTATCACGATCTGGTTACCACAACTGACCGAGTAACATATGATATGCCTATATATCAGATACATCATATACTACTTAGTCATTGTAATGTTTACCAGTTGAGAAAGAAATAGTGATTTGTTCAGTTACCTTCATCTCTCTGACCTTCTTAATCTAATCATTTGTGTATGGGAATGAATGTTCTTCTGTTTTCAGTTGCAACTTCTCTACCATGACTTTGAAGATGATATTCTCGCTACTTCCACTGTCTATAATCATATCATAAATTTTTTGATTCACTGTAAACCTTGTTCAAAAGATGTTATGTTATTGTGGGTGTACTTCCTTCTTTGGCGTATACAATAGCCTTTTCACTACTATAGATTCACTATGATCTTACGGAACCCAATTTCCTTCGGCTTCATCATCCGTTGCACGCTCAAATTCATCAACATCTGAGTCTTCCTCTGCATTTTCAATGCTACCATCATTAATGGTGAAGTTAGCCACTTGTCGCTGGGGGGAAATCTTTGATAGGTGACCCGATTGGCCACATTGATAGAAATGGTCGGGCCTTGGCTAACAATAAGGGTTTAAGATCCTACTTAGACCTGTTGTAGTAGTCATGCCCCTTTGGGGTCTAACTTTCCCACTTCTTGACTCTAGGTTCACGGGTATAGGAGGTTGAGGGTGTTCCCTTATAGGTTGTTTCCTCTTGGCCTGTGAAACTCCCTACGAATGACCCACAACGGCTGCCTTAGTGGTAGGATGGATCCGTGTGTTGGAACGCTCAAGTTTCTCTTCTGCTTGGGTGGCCAGCTTGATCATCCAAACAGGCTGCATCTGAACCCGATCCTGTATCGCACACAACTCGCCGTTGAATCGGGTGACTTGCTGTGATTCAATTTTTACCAAATCGTTTTATACTACCAAACGGTAGAACTCCTCAACATAATCTCTCACCATTTAACTACCCTACCGATAATTTTATTACTACTGGAACAACGCTTGATCGTAGTAGCTGGGGAAGAAATGTGCGCACATTAGTTTCTTCATCCTCTGCCACGTGCGGATTTGTGCTTTCATTTTACCTTGTCCATGAGAGCTGAAATTGCTCCAACCAAGTCGAAGTTCCACTCTTCAACTTATATGCCACCAATTTGACATTTTTCTCTTCAGGGTTTTCCATATAGTCGAAGAAACGCTCGACTTCAAGTAACTAGAGGAAGTCCTCGATGTGGAGTTGGCCATTGAAATTGAAAAGATCAACTTTCATCCAGAACTCTCAATCCGTCCGATCTACCCGATCGCCGCTGCCTCATTCGAGATGCTGGATGATCATGTCATCGATCTCCTCATGGCTGAACCCCACCTCCTTAGGTGTGATTCTACGATTCACCGTCGGCATTGGCCTGCGATCAGCGCGATTGCGAATTCTAGCTCCTACCAGATGTGGATCATCGCCACAAACATTGAGTTGTCCTGGATCCTCCATCATGCGATCGATGGCAGCCTGCAACCCTTTCATGACTTGTCGTTTCTCTCATTGTGCTTCTTTGAAAGTCGTTGTTATTAAAAGACAATTCCTTAGAGCACCGTCCATGGGATTGTTGCCCAACCTGTCACTAGAAGCCATTAATTTGAGGAAAAACCCCGCTCTGATAGCAACTGACGTAAGGAAGGATGTGATGAGGTCGATCACTGTCTTCCTCGATCGATAAACACCTTAAATCCAAAAGGCACTCTTGAATCCATAAGAGAAAGTTTTCGAATTCACGAGAAATAATAAAAATTGCTAAGAAATAATTTTGATTGATAGATAATAATAAAAATGACTTTAGCATGCTTAAATAATCATAAAAAAACCTAAAAACGTAATAAAATAGAGTTCTAATTGAATAAGGAAAAAAAAAATCTTGAAAAAGCGCAAATTCCTTTGTCCATTAACCAATTGAGTTGATCGGTGGAACGGGCTAAAAAATGTCCAGATACTTAAGTTTAAACTTTTGTGAATTTTGACCTGTCAACCAGATCTGTCGACTTGTCGAGACACGCATAAATTGTCCATAAAAAATTCTGAAATTTTTATCAAAATTTTGACCTGTCAACCCAATTGGTTGGTTGATCAAACTATGTTGAATGATGTTGATCCTTCTTGGCTCTTTTTCTTTGGTCCATCATAGTCATGCATGAACAAATTTACGGCCGTTATACATGATTTCATCGGTACTAGCTTTTTTTCGATGGACCCGTTCTAGAAAAAAAAAAAAAAGTAGGCATATCATTTTTTATTTTTTTTTCCAGGGCTTATCTTGGTTTTTTTTTTTTTTTTTTTTTTAGTGGACCCATTCAAAGCCCTGGCATCTACATGCCTAAGTGCTATCAGTTATAGAGGAACCAAATCAAGCATGTCTTTGGAGCATCTGTCCACGAAGAGAAACCACACAAATTATCTTCGGGCGCTTAATAACAATAACGAGCTGTTATTGCTCATTGGTGGGCCTGGGCCACATAAGGGTATTGAATGTGGACCATGGTCATTTCTTATTATTTATCACCTTCAATACGGTGGTCCCGATGTTATTAATGGACCAGCCGTGATTTTTTGAAGCCTTGAGTTCTTCATCATGGGCCCACCTGATGAATGGCTTGGATTTCATGCATGTGCAGGGACACAAGCAAGTTGAGATCTTGCGAGTGTACATCAACGGTGGTCAATAACTGGAAAAGAGAAAATACTGTCATGAGGACGCCATTGGCTCGCCTGCAGGTTCGTTATTTTCCGCGAGATGTCTCTCGAATACTACGGAGGTTTATTATAATATGATATATCCGGGCATTATCTATTGGAATTGGTATCTTCTTTTTAATGACAGAAACAATTTATTATTTATGTGATGGGGCTCCCCTTGGACGGGATAATTTCTGAAACGTTTATCTGATTGATTATGTCAACCCTTCCATTACACAAAAGTTATGGTGACCGTACATTTTCAAATTAAAATTTCCAAATTCCAAAAATGATTCAAGCAGATTAATTTAAGAGATTTTACTTGTTTTCTGTCCACCATATAAGTTGAGACTCATCATATAAACATTTGGGATCATTGTAAGATGATCCAAAGTGAAAGGCTAACGTACGTTTCCGGTGGGTCTCTACTCATGGCTCGGTGGTAGATTCACAAGAGTTTCAACACAGGTCATGGGTTTGAGTACCCATTGTGGTGTGTGGGTGTGAGCGTGTGTATAAAGATTTATTATTATCATTATTATTTTAAAGCCTAATGTACCTTTTAAGTGGTTTGCTCCATCTTTTAGGTTTTTTTTATTTTTTTTAAAAAAGATATTGAACATGTTGTTTGATTCATTATGTAGTGTGTCAAACTGGCTAACAATGATCACTATCATAAACTGTAGTTATTCGGTCACTCACTGACAACAACGGCCTTTACATCATATTCTAAATTATTGTCAAACTCAATCCATACCTGTCAAGAGATGGAAGAAAAATTTCATGCTCAGTTCTTTTCTAAAGATAAGGAAATGGCAATGGCCGATATCACACATTTTTGGCTGTTACCAGGAGAATCTTGCAAAAGTTACATTACTTGATTCAAAAGAGCAAAGAGCCGGTGTAAGGCCGTCATGACTGAGGTCAAATTTGTGCAACTCACACAAAATGATCTTGAATACAAACTCCATAAGAAATTTACGAAGGTCTCTAGGTATGATTCTTTAAGAATCGGCTAGGCAAAAGAATTCATCAATAGGGACATATTATCATGATCCTAACTACGAAGTCACGATTGCTGAAGAAGTGGCAAAAAAGTCACTCATATGCTTAGTACTGGTCAAGGCAAAATTGACCGCATCAGCAATGCAAAAGGCTCAATAAGTATATACTTTTGACATTACTTGGGTTGATGAGATATTCAAAATCCTATTAGCCGAGAATTTTATTAAGATTCCTAGTAATCACAAAATACTCACAGCTAACAATTTAAAAACGATTGAGTATTGTAAATGGCACGAAACTTGTTTCCATTTGACTAACAAGTGTTGTATTCAGGAACGTCATTCAGGATAATATATATTAATTGGGGATTGTTGAGGTTTTATGAAAAGGACGAAAGTAATATTGATCAATACCAACCCATTCCTGCCTAACTTGATGTCAATATGGCTACAACAAATCTACGAAAGGTGGTTTAACTGTGACAAAAGGTTAATTTCGATCCAAGTAACCACGATGGCACATCACGATGACCAAGATGAGGGTGGTATCAGCCTTCTACTACGACCACACCATAAGGTGGCTAAACACGGCACAATATGATGGTCGAGGATCGCAACTATACGACCAATGTGCCAGAATGACCGCCCAAGGTTGGGGGGTCTGCCTTGACTAATGAGATAGGTTCGATACGCAACTCTGATAATGGCTGAGAGGGGGAATCTCCATCAGACATAAAGAATGTTTTCATTACTTGATTGCTGGCCTCAGGAGAGAGCTATTAGTTAAAGGATGGTCAAGCCTTCATCGACTCAGAAAAGAGCCTAAAAAAGGGTCACACATCCCAATTTTCCAACGCCCCTAAAACAATGACCCGAACTCAAAAACAATGTTGGCAGTGGCATTAAGCGGCTATGAGGAGGGAATTAGCAAAGGCTAAGAGCGCATCTCGGTCAAGAACTATGTCGTCATGCCCATTCTGGAGATCAATTCCTTAATTGGAGGAATAGTTGACCATGAACATGGTTTTACACCTTGTCATGTACGATCAGGGCATGGAAGATGCTACCTAGCCCAACAGTTCAACAAAACAGGGAACCACTAATAACTGTGATAATTTATCTGCTTATCTCAGCAATAAATTCTTCTCAGAGGATGATTGGTTGATAAAAGATCTAATATCAAAGGCTGAAGTGTTACAAGCATCTTCACTTCTAATCATCTAGATAGAACTGTCGACGGAAATGTTGGGCGTACCGATGTGAATTCTGATGAGCAAGTCAGTTCAAAAACACTAAGGGGGCAATGTCCAAGTTTATAAATTAATTTTGGGTCATTGTTACTGTAGTGTTCCATTGCAACATGGTACTCACTCTACCATCTAGTTTTCGGGCCAAGTTAGCCCAACCAAGTGAGATGATAGGCAACGTAAAGGAACTCAATTATCCTGTGGTAATACAGCACGCTTCCTTTCATCCAGAAGATCATCCAGAATATGTGATTGAAGGAGCTAGCACCGGGAGTGAGTGAAGTGCCACAGGTAAACATTGTCATAGGGTAATTAAAGGCAACATGTGAAATTGTGATCCTAGAAAGGCCCACTTATGGCATGACACAACATCTTAAATCATTCTATATATCGACTCATTTCGAGGGTTGCCAGGTCACCACGATTTTGGTCGACAATGGAGATGCCATAAACAATGTCCCAGCAAGATTGATGTCAAATTTAGAAAAAACCCACTCCATATGAGGTAACGGTACGTAGCTTCGTCCAACACGTCACATATTCAATTTTTTCCATGCAAGCTGGGATGCTTGGCCATGGTGGGCCTAGGCCTCATAGCATTGTGGGCTCGAATGCCTGACTGAAACGAGTACGCGGTGCTCGGTTGAATACAGCACACTAGTATCATACTCAGGGGGGTGCGGATTAGCCGTTACCTGCGTAACAACTTAGTGGGTGTTAGGCTTATCTCGTGTGGGGTCCACATTGATAAATATTTTTCATATACATGTGGTCCATACGTTTTTACACTTCATTTAAAGCAGTTATACCAAAAATTAACCGAAACCAAATCTCAGGTGGACCAAACCACTGGAAAAAGTGGTGAATGACTGTTAAAAGCTTTTTGTAGGCAACAAAAAATTTGGATCAAGTTAATATTTGTCGTTTCCTTTCGTTAAGTTCTGATTGATCTTATCAATGGCTTGGATGGAAAGTAAACATTATCGATTTTCTTATGGTGGGCCTTGGGAAGTTTTTAATGGTGAACATTCAATCATCACTGTTTATCATGGTGTGGTCAACCTGAGATTTGGATATGCTTAATGTTTGGTAATGTGTCCTAATATGAAATGGAAAAATGGATGGACAGAATGAATATACAACACATCATTAAGGTGGGCCTACGGTAAGGGTAACACCCACAAAGTTGTTACCCTGGTAACACCTAATCCCCGCCCTACGCTCAGATGGAAGGAACGGATGGATCGGTTATGATGATCTGTTATTGAAGTGAATCCGGTGGGGCCCGCTATTAGCAGAAGAAGAAGTTGTCTACCTGGATCAAAGCTCACAACTCTCAAGCGGTCTGGATAATTGAAATTACGGGATGCCTGGAGATCGACGGCGAATGTTGGAGTGGCTCGGATGAGGCCTGCCTCATGGCCCATCTGCACTGGACTTAAGCAGATGAATGGTCTGGATCACTGAACCATGGGCTTCCACCATACAACCAGAAAACGCTCTAGAAATCCTCTAGTGGACAACGTTGACTTCGTTTGTGTCGGCCATCCTAAATAGGGATGCGAATTTCTCGGAAGCGGCATGGATAGGTACGTGTCATGCGAACACGAGTGCTGACGCTCCTCGAGCTCCGAGTTGTACGACCGGTTCGAAGGAGATCAAAATTACGTGGGCCCCACGCTGATGTATTTATTATATCCACACCGTTCAACCATTTGGCGAGATCATTTTAGATCATGGCCAAAAAATAAATCATATCTAAAATTCAACTAGACCACACCACATATACCACATATAGCAGCTGGGATAATGATTTTCACGGTTAAAACATTAGTAGGGCCCACCATAATGTTTATTTTTCATCCAATCTATCCGAAAGGTCACAAAGGCCCGGATGAAGAGGAAAAACAAATATCATATTGACTCAAAACTTGTGTGACCGCAAAAGGGTTTCATTTTTAGACGTTCAATCTCCCTATGCTTTTTTCAGCGTGGTCCAATAGATCTTTAAATCTGTCTCATGTTTTGGCTTTAGCCTTACCATGAGCTCAAAATGTATAAACGGTTTGGATATAACACATACCTCATAATGGGACCTACAGAGCTTGCTGACGTATACACCAGCTATATAACTGGTGTGGTACACCAGCCAATCCACTTCCGAATTTCCTGGAACAACAAGGCGGGCCCACCTTGGACGTGGGGCTCTGTGGGGCCCGCCATGATGTAAGTGTTTTATCCATGCTGCTAATTGCTTTTCTCAGATCATTTTAAGGTATGAGACAAAAATTGATCAGATCATTTTAAGGTATGAGACAAAAATTGAGGTAGTTTAAGGGCTTAAGTAGACCACAAAGTAAGGATTGAACGTCCACCATTAAAAACTTCCCGGGAGCTGGAGAAATTTCGGATCAAGCTGATATTTGTGTTTTCACTTCATCCAAGTCTGCATGACCTTATTAATAGGTTGGGTGGTAAAAAAAAATCACCATAGCCCTTAGAAAGGTTTCAATGGTGGGTGTTATTATCACTGCAGCTTCCTTTGATGTGGTCCACTGGAGCAGTGTATCTGCTTCATGTTTTGTCTCGTACCTTAAAATGATCTGAGAAAAGCGATAAACGGCATGAATAAAACGTTTACATCACGGTGGGTTGCACAGAGCCCTGCCCAGGGGTTAGGACGCAATCCGCGTCCGCCCACCTCACTGGGAAGGAAAAGCCGAGTGTAATGGGAGCAGATTGGGTACTAACCCCACCGGCCACCACGACCTAGCAAGAGACGGACGGTCCTGACAGGGGTTCCGGGGGGACCACCGTGATGTATGTGTTTTATCTATTCCGTACATTTATTTTGACAAATCAGTTTAGGGCAAGCAGAAAAAAGGAGGCAGATCAAAGGCTCGATTGGAGCACACCAAAATAAAAAAAATGATTACCATGCCGCTAACTGTTGAAACCTTCCAACGGCCCACCTGATGCTTATTTGCTATCCAACCTGTTCGCAAGGTCACATATACATGGATGAATGGAAATCATAAATATTAGCTTGATCCAAAACTACCGTGGAAGTTTTCAATGGTAAGCTCCACTGTTTCCTGTAGTGTGCTCAAACTTTACCATTCGATCTACCTTATTTTTGGGCTCATATCCTAAAGTGATCTATCAAAATGGATGGATGGCATGGATAAAACACATACATTATGGTGGACCCTACAGAGCCCCTGTCAGGGCAGTCCATCTCTAGCTAGATCCCGATGGGTAGTACCCAATTCGTGTCCGAATATAATAATCCTGATCCTAAAATTCGGTGTCCTATCCTCAATGGTCCGGGCTTGGACAGAGCTTGGCGACCTAATTAATTGGGCCCGTTGACGAAGAGAGACATTCATACTCCGGTAGAGTGTGATTGATGATACGCAGGCACCTGAAAATTGCAGAGGTGGCATACAAGTAGCCAGCTTAAACAGTCCAATTCACGTACCCTATGTGGACGTATCATGGACATAAATTATGCTTATTTGAATATTATTTCATTACCGGCCGGATAGGTGTACATTTTTCTAAGGTCAAAAATAGAGAAATATTCAATGATATTATTTCCACAAACAAGTTTCCATGAATCAGAGGTTAGGATTGTTCAAACAACCCAACCATGGGATCTTCACTTGAAGACAGTGGCCTCCACAATCTAGATGGTTTTCTATTAATCCACGTCTTCTACATTTCTGTGTGCCTGTGCATCAACGTCACACGCGGAATGAGCATGCTTTGGATAGAACAGTGAATCGGGTGTAATGGTGGGGCCCGCAGAGCGTCGACATGATGGTGGGGCCCGCAGAGCATTGACACCAGCTAGCTGGCTGATGTTGGGGGGTCAATGACCAAACCGCGTCCAGCTGTGGTGTGGTATAACACGAAAACTGCACTAGGAAGATGATATTAACTATCTGACTTTTTCTTTAGCATTTGGACCACTCATTCTTTCACTAATAATTGGATGGTTAGGATTGCTTAATCAGTGTGATTTTGGAGACAAACTGCGTCCAAAATGGGCCCCACAATTTGGATGGTCTGGATAGTACACACATTTGAGGATGAGTCGCCATGTGGATCCATGGGACGGGAAGAGAGAGAGAGAGAGAGAGAGAGAGAGAGAGAGAGAGAGAGAGAGAGAGATTGATTCTTTCACGTAACCCACACACGGTTAGCCATGTGGTCAAAGTCAAACTTCTACTTTGACCAAAGCCGAAGTTCCGTTGTATATGTTCATGTCCGAACCGTCGAAGTAGATAGGACAGAAAACAGGCTCTCTTCAAACGAAGAAATGAAGCTCCTTTACATGAACTTCTTCTCATTGCTGCTGATTCTTCATACAACATCGATGGTAGTGGACGTTGCTGCCATTGAGTCTACGAACATCGATAACAACCAAAACGTTCGCAATTCCTGCATGTCCGTGGCACTCCATGATTTCTACTCCATCGCAAGCAATGCACCGCAAGCGTCGAAAAGATCGTGTGATTATCAGAGCAATGATACCGGAGCTACCTCTAACGGTATGATCTGTGTCCCCCATCTCTCTCTCTCTCTCTCTCTCTCTCTCTCTCTCTCTCACTTACCTGTTTTCTCTAAATATCTGTGTGTGATCATACAAGTGATATTACAACACATCGAGTTGCACCCCTTTTTTCTCTTGCCAATCTATTCATCAGGTGGGTACACGCAAAAATTTTGATGGTGTGGCCCACCTGATGACTGGACCGTAATTTTAATTTCGGCAGCTGCTGATCTTCGTGGTGGGGCCACCCTTTGGGAAGCGGCTTGGGTGGTGACCCCAACACTACCCAGTTAGGTGGTGTTGGGTCTGTAGCACTCACTGTGGTGTACGTGTTTTATATCCATGTCATCCATCCATTTTGCCAACTCATTTTAGAGGATGACCCCAAAGAATGAAGCAGATCTGAAGCTCAAGTGGACCACACCACATGTAACAGTTGGTATAATGACACCCACCATTAAAAACTTCTTAGGGCCAACCGTAATGTTTATTTGTCATCCAACCTGTTGATAAGATTGCACAGACCTGGATGAAGGGAAAACATAAAGATTAGCTTGATCCAAAATTTTTGTCGCCTCCAAGAAGTTTTTAATGGTAGGCGTCCAATCACCACTTTTTCCTGTGGTGTGGTACACTTGAGCTTTTCATCTTCTTTATTTTTTGGCTCATGCCCTAAAATGATCTGGAAAAACGGATGGAAGGAGTAGATAAAATACATAGGTCATGGTAGGCCCCACAGTACCCAACACCACGTAGCTGGGTGGTGTGCCACCAGGTGATAAATTGCCTCTTTAAATGTTCCCTTCAATAATGGGCCTAAAGGCCCAAGCCCAGCATTAAATGGTTAAACCTGCGTAGGTTAGGGCTTGGTTTGGGTTTGGTTTGGGTCTCAAAGAGAAAATGTTGTTATGTATATAACCAGTCCCTGCCCATTGGCTCTACAAATCTAAACTAGGCCCGCAATCAGCCCATGGGCGTACCCAAATCATGGGCTGGATGGGAGCATGGAGATCCATCCCACCCCATTGTCGGCCCTACCGTTTTTCGACAGAGACACTCCTTAGTTCTACTGTTGTTAAAAGTGGATATGGTTGCACAAAATATCATGAATTTTATTACTAAATTAGACTGATTAATTGTGATCTCTGGTGCAGCCAAACGCACCCTAAAACAATAGTGAATATTATTCTGTTTGTATTACCCAAAGTCGTCATTTAATGGTCCACATTTGATGGGAAATTGGACAATATGATTCCAATCATCCGATGATGGCTGCGAGTAAGCTCTTAAAAAAAAAATTAAAAAATAAAATAAAATAATAATAATAATAATAATAAGAAAGGTGGGCTGCAAGTAAGCTCCATCCAGAGCTGCATGCTGCGTCTGTATGTATTGTGAGCATACAAAACGAACTCATATACTTGGGGTGCATTGGGTTGCACCAAAAATCATGATATTTCATGATTAATTGCCCTAATTTGGTTCAAAATTTCATGATATTTGGTGCAGCCAAACATGCTGTTTACAGACTTCCAAATAGGAAATTATAGAAATTCTGGTTCAATGACGTCTGGCTAACTGTTATCAGGTGTTCTATGGTTGGAAGGATCCACGAAAATTTCTAGAGATAAATTGACCAGTAAGAAACTAAGGATTGGTGTACCTTTAAAAAACGGATTCCAAGAGTTCATGAGGGTGGATTATGAAGATCAACGGACCATCGCCACAGGTTTCCCTATAGACGTGTTCGAATGGACGATGAAGAAATTGCCATATAATGTCTCGTATGAATTCATTCCATATAAGGGCGATCAAGACGATCCTGTGTACTATGATGCCCTAATTTCTCAAGTATACTACAAGGTGAGTTGCAGCAGTGCCTGGCATTTGGTTATAATAATACTAATGCTACTGCTACTACTACCACTAATAATAATAATAATAATAATAATAATAATAATTATTATTATTATTAGTAGTAGTAGTAGTAGTAGTAGTAGTAGTAGTAATAGTAGTAATCGTGATTTGAGGGCTACTTCTTGCATCCAAACACTGTCAAAGTGTGTTTTTGTTTCTCAATCAATTTTCCTTGTTCTTCATTTTTCGAGCAGGTATTCGATGCAGTTGTAGGGGATACCGCTATAACAGCAAACAGATCAGATTTTGTAGACTTTACATATGAGTATATGGAAGCAGGAGCGTCCTTAGTCGTACCGACTGTGGATGACGACACCATGAGCGCTTGGTGGTTCATGAAGCCGCTAACAACAGATCTGTGGCTGACCACACTCGCTTTTGCGGTCTTGAAGGGGATTCTGGTGTGGGTCTTTGAGCATGATGAAAATCCAGAGTTCCAAGGCGCATCTTCAGAGATGGTTGGGAAGATCCTCTCCTTCTCCTTCTCTACGTTCGTGTTTGCAAACAGTAAGTAGTAAAAATTCTCCTGGGTTGAGTGTCTTCTCTATAAGTTAACAAACTCTCGAATTCACGTAAAAAAATTTACACCAGATGTGCTTGGTTGCACCAAATATCATGAAAATTTACACCAAATTAGACTGATTAATCATGAGATTACATGATATTTGGTGCAACCAAACGCACCCTCATATAATAACCACATGGAGAATCATCCAGATTATTAGGTTGGCAATGGGCCACGTTGGTCCATCAGTTTTACTGCTCCGGCCGATGTGGTTTGGGCTTGGGGCAGCAATATGAGCCAATAGGGCAGGCCCAATCATAGTTCCAAGGCTCGTTTGGTGAGGATTGAAGGATGAGTTTCAGAAAATTTTCTACTAAGGCCTGTTCCTTGACCAAAGTAGGCCCATTCATGACATCAGTGGGCCCGAGTAATAAATGGGCTGGCCCATGCCTGATTCTTAAGCCCTCTAACATTGTTTTAAGGTTAGGGGGGTGTTTGGATCGTAAGTTACTTAAAATAAGTTAATTATGCCTTAGAAACAAAAAAGGCTAATTATGCCTTAAGTAGCTTATCTTGGTTTTTACTTATTCAGCTGAAGTGATTAAGTTATCCTTACGTAAAAAAGTTACTTATAATTGATCTTAAACCAAACTTACTTATCTCAAATAAGTTACTTATATATTGCTGTAAGTAGAAAAAGTAACTTATTTGGTGGTATCCAAACGGGCCCTTGATGACTCAGACTGACTCGTCAGTGATAAGTTGAGTTGCGACTAGGCCAAGTCGAGCTGAGTCTCACCACTATTTCCGATAGTCACGGTGTTGAGCGGATAGGGCTCGAGCAGGTCCAAGTCTATAATTTCAGCAAGAAACCTTGAAATGCAAATCTCTAAGTGTCAAAACTCAGTTTTTGCTCATTGCAGGTGAGAAGCTACAAAGCAACTACTCGAGATTCATCCTAAACCTGTGGACGTTCCTGGTTTTTGTACTGGTGACAGCTTATGCTGCAAACCTGACATCGATGCTAACAGTCGAGAAGCTGCAACCGACCGTTACGGACGTAAAGACATTAATCAAGAACAATGAGTATGTTGGGTATCAAAATGGATCGTTTGTATTTGAGCTTTTAAAGAATCTTGGTTTCAATGAATCAAGGCTCAGGTCATACTCCACAGTAGAACAGTACGCCGAAGCATTGGAAAGAGGAAGCGGCAACAATGGAGTTTCCGCCATTATGGATGAGATTCCTTATATCAAAGTATTCCTAAAGAACCATTGCCGCCGATACACCATGGTCGGTCCGACTTATAGAACGGGCGGGTTTGGCTTTGTACGTCTCTCTCCCTCTCTCTCTCTCTCTTCCTCTCTAACTCCTAGATGGAAGTTATTTTTTCATGGAATCCATCATTGTCGTAATCATCACCACCACTAGCATCATCATCATCATCATCATCATCATCATCATAGATTTATCCCAACTACATTGAATCTTGTTTTGCAAGAAATCCTGTCCAAGACTCTCATCTTCATAAGTGAATCCATGTAAAAGGAAAATATTTCTCATTGATTTTTTTTTTTTTTTTGCAAAAGAGAAAGGTGGGTTCTACAATAATTTCCTACCTTATTTGGAATTATGTCAACGGTCATAATTTAGCGGTTAGACATGAAAACTTTCCATTGGATACGGAATCCAAGATTTCAGCTTCTGCAACATGCATAGCCCTAAAAATGGAATTCATTTTTTGAACTTACATATGTTTGCTTCCTATATCTTGTCGCTCTGTTGTTTCATAGACGATATCAAATGAGATGGTGTTTGGAGAAGTAAGGGCATTTCCAGCGTTTATTAAAAAAAAAAAAAAAAATGGAATTCATTTTCCAACAGTGTCAACGTAGATAGTATTATTATTTTCATGTAGTATACAGTTTGTCCCACTTGATTAGTGGGCCAATCTGAGTTTTAGGCTAGGGCGCAGCTAATGGATACTGGATGTGTGTTGCAAGTAACATTTCTCAAATCCAATTAGGGCACAGATTATATAACTGTTGTTTTTGGGTTTCTTCCCTCCATATTTTCCATTCGGAAACACCTGTTGTGACAACTGCTGTTACTACTAGACGGTGGGTTAGTTCATTTGCATGACCCATTTCCATCTACATTTCACAGGTGTTTCCAAGAGGCTCAGCTATGGTTCCTGACATTTCACGTGCAGTTCTCAATTTAACCCAAGGAGAAAAGATGCTAGAAATCGAAAGGAAATGGTTTGGTGACAAAACATGCCTGGACTCAGAAGCGCAAGTGACTAGCATAAGACTGCCCTTATATAGCCTACGTAGCATCTACATTATCAGTGGCGTTGCTTCGGCAATCACAGTCTCCATTTTCTTCATTCGGTTCTTATACAGACGCAGGCGATGCGATGCATTGAGGGAAGCGTTACGTGCAAATGGGCTATGGATGAGGATCTTAACCATTGGCCGGTACTTCAACCGGATGGGAACGACACTTGGGAACCCCGGGGTTGAACTGGGACCGGAAACATCGGCAGAATTTAGCATTATTGGTGAAGAACTGCCGGATTCTTGTTCCATCGAAATGACTCAAAGTCATATGAATGATGAGGATGATCATGATGTGATTATACCACATGCTCTTTCCCTAGACACGGTATATGGGAAAATTTCGCGCACTCGAAGTAGAACTACAAGAAATTATAGCACCCGATATTGATTCTCCATCATGTTTCCAGCAGTTAGATTTGTTATAATTGTACATTATATATTCAAGAAAATCATTTTTTCATCTTCTTTCCAACCATCTCAAATGTATATATTACTTACGAGGCTAGTGATTTTTATTTATTTATTTATTTATTTTTTTTGTTTTTCTTACGAGGCTAGTTCCCCCACAAGTAGTCCACCTGTGTGTAACAAGTTGTGTGCAGAACTTATTCACATTCTTATTCACCTGCGTATTGGGGCCACTATGTTGTGTGTATCCCATCCAACCTGTGCCCCACCATGATCAGTGCGAGAGATTGCAGATTGAACGATTTGAACCCTTCAACTGTTCAAAGGTTAGGAAACCGACACGTCTAAATGATTAAAGAATTAAAATATTCCAATGCAACAGTTTTATTTTCTTTGGTCCACTCATATGATGAGGCCCCGGTACCGAGTGGGCTGTTGATACATTCCTATCACAGCTAGATCAAAAGAAGGCCGAACAAAAGCATAAGTAGTCTGTTAGAATTGGGCCAAGTCTTATGTAGGGCATGATATAAGTGGGCCCAAAGCATGTTTGGTTCGAAGTAATACATTCAGGATATAAAGAAATTGTTGTTCAAAATATTGATAGTAAAACGGTTGTAACTTTTGATCCGGGCATCGTCACAAAATGCAAGACTTATCGATATTTATATAACGGTGCCTCCGGGGTCAAGTGACCCACTACACTGGTTGAAGATGTCCATTTCATGAGAAAGTATATGGTGTCAAAATTCAGATTTTAGAAAATTTTACTACTTTTAATCATTTCTGTTTTAGTTGTATCGACCTATTTTTGCTATTTTAGGATTTTTATTTATTTTTTCTTGTTTAGAAGTTGCTTGTAATAATATTAAGAATACTCCGGTAAGGTCCTATTGTCGTTTTTACTTTTGGCAAATTTAACCTTCAGGAGAGATTTTGCTATTTTGGATAATTCCTATTCAAATAATTAGGAATCATGCAAATATTACATTATTATACAATAAAATACTCAAAATTTATCTCTTACTACTTATGGACTCAAGAACTCACTTTTTGGGTTCAAAGTCTTGATTACTTGAGGAAGATAGTGATCTTCTTGTCATTTCACAGCTTTCCTTGCATCAATTAGCATCAAAACGAAGCTTTTCTTTGGCTTGATGACATCTTATAACAATGGTTCAAGCAAAAAAACTATAGACGATGCTCCAGAAAACAATCCTATGATATATGGTGGCGACATTTAAAGCTTCCCAATGGAAGAATCTATAGGCCATGCAAGGACTACATAAGGTAATCGACAATTCGATGGAGGCCTTAGGGTAGACTCGTGTTCATAATGATGAGCAACCTAAAATTGATAATAGAGCTCACGATTGTCAGGCTCATGGCAGTAGTGATTAATCACATACCACTACTTGATAGTGGTGAATGGAGAAGAATGAGGAGGTGTGAGGTAGGAGCGAGCTAGAGGTTATAGGATGAAGATTGACATCCCTAGCTTCAATGGCCAACTTCACATTAAGGAATTCCTCGATTGGCTTGAAGTTGACTGATTCTTTGACTATATGAAGATTCATGAGTTAAAGAAGTCAAGCTCGTGGCCTACAAATTGAAAGGTGGAGCCTCAACTTGGTAGGAAGTCTTTCTTATAGGTTGTATCCTCGTTAAGTTCAAAGTCTTGTTAGTCGATGATGTGCTAAGCGTCTTTTTCACACTTTTGTAGCATTGATATATGAAATACATTATAAATACTAGCTAGCTGAGGTGGCAACACAAGATGATAAGTCATAACTCCAACTCCTTCCAATATCTCAAATGGACCTTTGAATTGAGGAGCTAATTTTCCTTTAATACCAAAACACATCAGCCCGACCCTTCATTGGTGAAACCTTTAAGAACACATGGTCTTTAACCAAAAATTCTAAACCACGCCTACGGTTATCCGCATAACTCTTCTGTCTAATCTACGTTGTTGGCAGTCGCTTCCTGATAAGTTATACCTTATCCGTGGCCTCTTTAACAATGTCGGGTCCAAGTAACCCTTTTAATCCTACTTCAATCTAACAATTCAACACACAACATGGCTGCTTATAAAGTGCTTCATAAGGTGTCATTCCAATACTTGCTTGATAATTATTATTATTTTTTTTTAAAGAAATGTATATTTCATTTCTGGACAAAAAGGTTACAGATTTTCGGGTCTTTGTAGGAAAAGAGGACCTATAGAAGACCTATTGTAAAGAAATCGGGATCCCCTGGCCGAAAGATACAAAACAAAGAAACAACCAAAGAGACTAAGGCCTTAATTCTTCCTCTCTCTAATCGACCCGAGACCAACCTTGTCAAGGAAGAGGAAACCCCTCACTTGCTGAGGCAATTCCGCCATGCAAGAAGTAAGAAAACGAACTTGGGACACTTCCATCACGCGTGAGCGCATAGGCTGAGGCATTACCTTCTCTAAACATGTGTCTGAACTCCACCGAGGCAAGATTCCAGAGTCTATCCGTAATGGTTCTCCAACCATTCCATTGCCAATCGATGTTTGCTTCCTCATTAAAGACCTTGATCACCAATTCCGAATCTGACTCCACCACAATTTTGGAGAAACCTTTTTCCAAGCATTGAAGAAGCCCATCATGAACCGCACGAATCTCAGCTCCAATATTGGACATCACACCATAACCAAAAGCGAAACCAAACAAGAAGTCACCCTTGTCATTGTTATTATATGCAAATTTTGGAGAAACCAAACATGAAGTCACCCTTGCTTGATAATTGTTGTTATATGCAAATTCTTTAAAATGTACATTGTCGTCCCAAATACCCTTAAAGTCTAGGGCACATGTACACAAAAGGTAATCAAGTATTTGGTTCACATGCTCTGTTTACCTATTTAATCGCGGATGATATGCCGTATTATAATATAATGTAGTGAAGTAAAACGCGGGTCGCGATCTGATACAATAGAACTCGGAACTCCATCTAGCCATACTATCTTAATTATAATTTTAAGAAAAATTGACACATATTTCATATTGAGAAAAATACAACGAACTCTACATTCGGGCCGGACCTCCTCCGCTAAAGGGGGTAGCCTATCGAGGGGCTATACCTGAACATTAAGAAAGAAAAAACCTATAAATGACCCCTAATTGAGACAAGGCCCGATCAGTCTAAAACTAATTCCCCTCTAATAAGGGGCGTAAGGTCTGAACCGACTGTGAATGTCCTATCCATTTGAGTGGTACTTCCTATATGAGCCAGGTCGTTCGCTACTTTATTCGCCTCCCGAGGAATGTGCTTCATTTCGATGTTGATGCCAACCCGAATCCGTACTACCTTAATATACATAATTTTTCAAGCACATTGATACAATAATTAATATGAATGGGAATAAAATGCGCTGACTTCATTGGTCGATCAACGATCACCCATATTGAGTCATGCTTCTTCTTAGTCAAATGAAATCCAACTAAGAAATCTATCAAAATGTGGTCCTATTTCCATTCAGGTACCTTTAGGGGTTGCAATAAACACAGGGGTTCTGATGATTAACCTTCACTTACTAACAAGTAAAACATCGAAATACATACTCGGTTATGTCCTTCATATTTTACCACCAAAACAACCCGCTTTACATTCTTATACATTTTAGTTCCCCTGGGATGAATTATGAACTTAAATCAATGTGCTTCATTAATATATTTTTTTTCTTTCAACTTCAAAATATCGAGTAAACATAAATAATCAAGATATCAAATACCTTTATCTTCACAAACCTTCCATTATGACGCATCATTATTATGATGTTTAGCCACCATCTTCCATAACCAATCATCATTCCTCTAAGCCTTTGGGGTCTACTTTATCATTATATTGTCGATGTGAATATATCATTCTTAAAATTGCAACTTCACTTCAAATTCTTTCACAAAATCCAACATCTCCCATTCTCGGATTATTTCATTTGTATTTTTTGTTATTTATATTGCTTCTAAATCAGAGCATCTGCCACTAGATTCGCATTGCCAAGATGATAGGATAGTTCAAAATCATAGTCTTTTAAGAATTTCACCCATCTTCTATGCCTCATGTGTAAATCCTATGCCTCATGTGAGAACAAATAACATAGGCTCTTATGATTGGGAAATAAATTAAACAGCTCACCATACAAATAATGTCACTAAATCTTAAAAGCAAATACAATGGCAACTAACTTTAGGTCGCAAGTTAGATAATTATGCTCATGATTCTTTAATTTCCACGACGCATACAATACTACTTTATTTTCCTACATCAGCACACAATCAAGTCCTAAAATTGATGCATCGGTATACAATACAAACTTCACTACCTCTCGAGGGAGAGAGAGAATAGGGGTCGAGGTTAAGAGTTGCTCCAGCTCAGTGAACGCTTCTTCATACTTCTCCATCTACTTAAATTGCACATTCTTTCGAGTCAAACTAATCAATTAGCTGAAAATCTTTGAAAAATCCTTGATAAATCTTCTGTAATATCCAGCAACTATCAGAAAACTTCTAATATCCAAGATAGTCGTGGGTCACTCCCACTAAACCACTACTTCTACCTTGCAGGATCTAATGTACTTCATCTTTTGTAATTATATTCCCGAGAAATTTAACACTTTTTCCAAAACTCACACTTAGAAAACTCAGTATACAATTGGTTTTCCTTCAAGGTCTATAGCATTGTTCTTAAATACATCTCATGACGCTGGTCTTAGAGTAAATTAGTATATCATCGATAAATACAATCACAAATTGATCTAAATACAGATGGAATAACCTATTCATCAAATCTAAAAACACGATTGGGGCATTGGCCAATCCAAAGGGTACAACCAAGAACTCATGGTGACCATAGCATGTCCTGAAAATCGTCTTATAGATAACTTCTTTCTTAATCTGCAACTAGTGATAACCTCACCTCAGGTCAATCTTAGAAAAGTAACATGCTCCATTCATCTAATCGAATAAATCATCAATACACGAGAGTAGATATGTTCTTAATCCTCACTTCGTTCAATTGTCGATAATATTTGCACAGTCGATAATATATGCACAGTCACATTCTCCTATCCTTCTTCTTCACAAGTAAAACTGGTGCACCCCACGGTGATGAAAACTTGTGTCTTTAGTTCTTCTAATTGCTTCCTATGCTCTTGCAGCTCAACCGGTGGCATACTATATGGCTACATCGATATTAGTGCAGTTTATGATATGAGATCAATATTGAAATCCACTTATCTTCTAGATGACAATTCATGTATATATTGAAAAACTTTTAGATAATCCATCGTGATCGCAATTTGCACCAGTGCCAACTCCTATGATTCCCCATCCTTTAACACCATAATACACTCCACTTTTTATGTCCTTCTTCCACTCTTAGATTTAGGAAGGCTCTCTCCCTAAAATGAAAAAAGTAATTGTCTGGTCATAACAGTTGATCTTAGTGTAATAGAAAGTGTCAATTCATCCCAAGATTGAGATCATGATACCTCTTCATATCTATTAGTATTAAGTCTACTGGCATCAAAATTCTTTCTATTCTAATTTCACCGGATTTGCATATCTTGTCTAATGTGACAGTTTTTCCTAGGATGATTCTAACGAAATTAACTTACTAAGAGCTACTAGTTTAAATCCTAATTGATCAACTACCACAGTTGTAACAAATGATATTGAGGCTCTAGAATCAAACAATATGATAATAAGCTAGTCAAACATGATAATTGTGCCTTCTATAACATTATAATCAATTTCTGATTCTTTACTAGGTGTGACGGCATAAACCTTGGTTTGCATAGGCTATTATCTGAAAGGTTGTCATCCCTAATAGTTCACGGGTCATGATAATTGTCGGGGTTGATTCTTCTAATTTTGCGACAATCGAATAGGCACTACGCCAAAACTGCGAAAAAAGGACGGTCCAAAACCGTCTCAAATGGCCAAAAAGGACGGTCATGGACCGTCGCAAGGGCCGTCAAATTTTGACGTGTCGTATTACTTAAAGGACGGTCGAAAACCGTCATTTTTATTGATGAAAAAAAGACGGTCATGGACCGTCCCAAAAAAGGACGGTCCTGAACCGTCCTTAAAAAGGACGGTCTCGGACCGTCTCCTATAAGATTTTAAAGGACGGCCATCGACCGTCCTTTAAAAGGACGGTCTTGGACCGTCCTTAAAAAAGACTGTCGTCGACCGTCTCTGATAAGTCTTCAAAGGACGGTCATGGACCGTCCTTAAAAAGGACTGTCGTAGACCGTCTCTGATAAGCCTTCAAAGGACGGCCATAGACCGTCCTTTAAAAGGACGGTCATGGACCGTCCTTAAAAAGGACTGTTATGGACCGTCTCTTATGAGCCTTCAAAGGACGGCCATAGACCGTCCTTTACAAGGACTGTCATGGACCGTCCTTTTTATGAGGGTCAATATACACCTGTTACAATATATTTCATCATATTCTTCCTAATATGCACCTGTTATATAATATATTTCATCATATTCACATTCACATCCATCTAAACAACCCAAACCACATAAATCCAACATAAACTACATTCATCCAAACATAAACTACATCCATCTAAACACAAGCAATCTTATCCACATTACATTCATCCACACATAAATACATATAAGTTTAACATCATAAATAAAAAAAGAAAAAAATCAACAACAATTTTCTTTTTGTGTCTTTCACCTGAAAAAAAAATATTAAATCAACAAAACATTATAATTCAGAATCATGAAAAATTGCATAAACTTCTTCCAAAAAAGTGGGCACTTTTTAAAAATAAAACTGATCATTAAAACAGGTTTAGGTTTTAAGTTTTAGGTTTAGGTTTTAGGTTATAGGTTAACATTAAGGTTATAGGTTTTGGTTTAGGTTTAGGTTTAGGCTTAGGTTATAGGTTTAAGTTAAGGTTTAGGTTTTAGTTATAGGTTATAGTATATAGGTTATACCTTTAGGGAATTGAGAATAGGTTAAGGTTAAGGTTTAGGTTTAGGAAATCGGGTCCGAGTTCGGGATCAGGTTTAGGTTTGGGTTATCAAGTTTAGGTTTAGGTTTTAGGCTTATGTTTAGATTATAGGTTTAGGTTATAAGTGCAGGTAATAGCTTTAGGTTTATGTTAGGTTATAGGTTAAGGTTTGGGTTTAGGAAATCGGGTTCGGGTTCGGGATTAGGTTTAGGTTTGGGTTTTCAAGTTTAGGTTTAGGTTTAGGTTAGGGAGTTGAGATTAGGATTAGGTGTAGGTTTAGGTTTAGGGATTTGAGAATACATTTCGATTTTAAGTTTAGGTTTAGGTTTTAGGCTTATGTTTAGGTTATAGGTTTAGGTTTAGGTTAGGTTATAGGTTAAGGTTTAGGTTTAGGAAATCGGGTTTGGGATCGGGTTTGGGTTTCGGTTTTCAAGTTTAGGTTTAGGTTTAGGTTAGGGAGTTGAGATTAGGATTAGGTGTAGGTTTAGGTTTAGGGATTTGAGAATACATTTAGGTTTTAGGTTTAGGCTTAGGTTCTAGGTTATAGGTTTAGGTTTAGGTTAAGCTTTAGGTTAAGGTCATAAGCTATAGGTTTAGGGAATTGAGAATATGTTAATGTTTAGGTTTAGGAAATTGGGTACGGGTTCAGGATCGGGTTTACGTTTGGATTTTCAAGTTTAGGTTTAGGTTTAGGTTAAGAAGTTGAGATTAGGATTAGGTGTAAGTTTAGGATTAGGGATTTGAGAATACATTTAGGTTTTAGGTTTAGGTTTAGGTTATAGGTTATTGGTTTAGGTTAAAGTTTAAGTTTAGGTTTAGGTTTAGGTTTAGGTTTAGGTTATAAGCTATAGGTTTAGGGAATTGAGAATAGGTTAAGGTTTAAGTTTCAGAAATCGAGTTCGGGTTTGGGATCGGGTTTAGGTTTGGATTTTCAAGTTTAGGTTTAGGTTTAGGTTAGGCAGTTGAGATTAGGATTAGGTGTAGGTTTAGATTTAGGGATTTGAGAATATATTAGGTTTTAGGTTTAGGTTTGGGTAATATGTTATAGGTTTAGGTTTAGGTTTAGGTTTAGGTATAGGTTATAAGCTATAGGTTTAGAGAATTGAGAATAGGTTAAGGTTTAGGTTTAGGAAATCAGGTTCTGGTTCGAGATCGGGTTTAGGTTTGGGTTTTCAAGTTTAGGTTTAGGCTAGGGAGTTGAGATTAGGATTAGGTGTAGGTTTGGGTTTAGGGATTTGAGAATACATTTAGGTGTTAGGTTTAGGTTTAGGTTATAGGTTACAGGTTTAGGTTTAGGTTTAGGTTAAGGTTATAGGTTATAGGTTTAGGTTTAGGTTTAGGAAATTGAGAATAGGTTAAGGTTTAGGATTAGGAAATCGGGTTCGGATTCGGGATCAGGTTTTGGTTTGGGTTTTCAAGTTTAAGTTTAGGTTTAGGTTAGGGAGTTGAGATTAGGATTAGGTGTTGGTTTAGGTTTAGGGATTTGAGAATACATTTAGGTTTAGGTTTAAGAAATCGGGTTCGGGTTCGGGATCAGGTTTAAGTTTGGGTTTTCAAGTTTGGGTTTAGGTTTAGGTTGGAATTGAGATTAGGATTATGTGTAGGTTTAGGTTTAGGGATTTGAGAATACATTTAAGTTTTAAGTTTATGTTTAAGTTATATGTTATAGGTTTAGGTTTAGGTTAAGGTATAGGTTTAGGTTTCAGTTTAGGTTATAAGCAATAGGTTTAGGGAATTGAGAATAAGTTAAGGTTTAGGTTTAGGAAATCGGGTTCGGGTTCGGGATCGGGTTTAGGTTTAGGTTAGGGAGTTGAGATTAGGATTAGGTGTAGGTTTAGGTTTAGGGATTTAAGAATACATTTAGGTTTTAGGTGTAGGTTACAGGTTTAGGTTTAGGTTTAGGTTTAGGTTATAAGCTATAGGTTTAGGGAATTGAGAATAGGTTAAGGTTTAGGTTTAGGAAATCGGGTTAGGGTTCGGGATCGGGTTTAGGTTTTGGTTTTCAAGTTTAGGTTTAGGTTTAGGTTAGGGAGTTAAGATTAGGATTAGGTGTAGGTTTAGATTTAGGGATTTCAGAATACATTTAGATTTTAGGTTTAAGTTTAGGTTATAGGTTACAGGTTTAGGTTTAGGTTTAGGTTAAGGTTAAGGTTTAGGTTTAGGCTTAGGTTTAGGTTATAAGATATAGGTTAGGGAATTGAGAAAAGGTTAAGGTTTAGGTTTAGGAAATCGGGTTCGGGTTCAGGATCAGGTTTAGGTTTGGGTTTTCAAGTTTAGGTTTAGGTTTAGATTAGGGAGTTGAGATTAGGATTAAGTGTAGGTTTAGGTTTAGGGATGTGAGAATACATTTAGGTTTTAGGTTTATGTTTAGGTTATAGGTTATAGGTTTAGGTTTAGGTTTCGGTTTAGGTTATAAGCTATAGGTTTAGGGAATTGAGAAAAGGTAAGGTTTAGGTTTAGGAAATCGGGTTCGGGTTCGAAATTGGATTTAGGTTTGGATTTTCAAGTTTAGGTTTAGGTTTAGGTTAGCGAGTTGAGATTAGGATTAGGTGTAGGTTTAAGTTTAGGGATTTGAGAATACATTTAGGTTTTCGGTTTAGGTTTAGGTTATAGGTTACAGGTTTAAGTTTAGGTTTAGGTTAAAGTTATAGGTTATAGGTTTAGGTTTAGGTTTAGGTTATAAGATATAGGTTTAGGGAATTAAGAATAGGTTAGGTTTAGGTCTAGGTTTAGGTTTAGGGAATTGAGTTTAGGTTATAGGTTTAGGGAAAGGTTCGGTTTAGGTTATAGGTTTTGGGATTTGAGAATAGTTTTAGGTTATAAGTATATGTTTAGGTTGGGTTATAAGTTAAGGTTTAGGGATTTGAGTTTAGGTTATAGGATTAGGTTTAGTTTTAGTTTTAGGGATTTGAGTTTAGGTTATAGGTTTAGGTTTAGGTTCTAGGTTTAGGTTTGGGTTTTGGGATTTGGTTTTGATTATATGTTTTGATTTAAGTTATAGATTATAGGTTTAGGTTTTAGGTTTTGGTTTTAGGTTTAGGTTTGGTTTAGGTTTTAGGTTTTGATTTAGGTTATAGGTTAACGGTTTAGGTTATAGGTTTTTGGATTTGAGAATGGGTTCGGGTTTAGGCTATAGGTTTTGGCTTTGGTTTAGGTTACAGGTTTTGGTTTTGGTTATAGGTTTAGGTTTAGGTTTAGATTATGGGTTATAGGATTTGAGAATGCATTTGGGTTTAGGATATAGGTTTTGGTTTTGGTTTTGGTTATATGTTTTGATTTAGGTTTAGGTTATAGGTTTAGGTTTTAGGTTAAGGTTATAGGTTTAGGTTTAGGTTTAGGTTAAGGTTATAGGCATAGGTTAAGGTTTAGGTTTAGGTTTAGGTTATAAGATATAGGTTTAGGGAATTGAGAATAGGTTAAGGTTAAGGTTTAGGTTCGGGTTCGAGATTGGGTTTATGTTTGGGTTTTCAAGTTTAGGTATAGGTTTAGGTTAGGGAGTTAAGATTAGGATTAAGTGTAGGTTTAGGTTTAGATTTTAAGTTAAGGTTTAGGTTTAGGTAAGGTTGAGGTTTAGGTTATAGGTTAAGGTTTTAGGTCATAGGTTTTGGTTTAGGTTAAGGGTATGGTCCCTGCAAAGCAAATACAGATATAAAGACGGCCATCCGACACAAATGCCAGGCCCCTCCAATGCTGTCCATAAAAAATGGACAGCTTCATCATGGTCATAATAGCGGTTCCCTCTTTCCAGGGAACCCCGCTCTTCCGAATAGCTCCGACACACATCCGGGTCTGCTCCATTAATTTCGATCAAATACATAAACACGGCCTGTCCAAATGGCCAGGCCCCTCCAATGCTGTCCATAGGAAATGGACAGCTTCATCATGGTCATAACAGCGGTTCCCATCTTTGAGGGACCCCCGCTCAACATCCGAATAGCTCCGACGCACATCTGGGTCTACTCCATCAATTTCGAGTAAATACATAAATATGGCCTGTCCAAATGGCCAAGCCACTCCAATGTTGTCCATAGGAAATGGACAGCTTCATCATGGTCATAACAGCAATTCTCACCTTTCACGGACCCCCCGCTCAACATCCGGATAGCTCCGACGCACATCCGAGTCTGCTTATTTAAATAAAATGGATTATCAAGATCATTTAAATAAAATCAGGTCCAATCAATAATCTGACCTGGAGGATTCTATTAGCATTGTTGACGGCACCTCGAATCTTGTTTTAGGGCCTAGAAAGTCAAAATTAGATACAAAAATTAGAAAAACCAAAGAAATTTAAGAAAGATAGTCAAAGTCCATGTGAATGAGCACAAGTATGCACCTACATATGAATTCTGAAAAGCTATTGCATATCACAAAAAATAATAATAACAATAATAATTAATAAATAAATAAATAAATAATAAAAAATCCTTGCGTTTGGTTATTCAACAAAATGGGTTAGAATGAATTCATTTACCTAATTCATGGAAACCTTGCTTTTGGATATTCAACAAAATTGAATTGTAATAATTCAATTTGGTTCAATAAACTCAGATTTCTAAGAAGGATTTAATGGTTTTAAATCCATGGTTTTCTGGAAAAGGTCCATTTCCTGAACGTCAAATTCAACGGGGAAAGTAACATGGTTAATATTACTTTTCACAGGGCAAAGTTTCAATTATGTCTCTTCTTTACCTTCCATTTTTTTCTTAACAAGAAAATCCATATTTACTAATATTTTCATTTTTCTATTTTTCAAAAGAATGAGTTCGGACTTCGAAAGCGTCAGCTCCAGCACTCGTACTTTCAGCCCAAACCCTAACCAAGGACTCCAAAATTACCAAGTACTCATAAACATTCATTGCAAGCATTTTCTGTCCATGTGCATGACGACCATATTGTTAAAATCAATCCTCTTATTTTCATTTACAAAAACTAGTGGATGACAAATTATGTGTAACTTACAGAGACGGTTCAGCCACTTGTGCAATTAGGGAAGGTTCAAAAGGGCCAGATTTTCACTTTGCAAACCTTGAAATTAGAAGGCAAAAATGCATGATTTCAACTTTGAAAGCAATCTCGATCGCCTGCAAAAATGCAATTTGTGTTCTAATTTGACCATTCATCAGATAGCAAAAATGCAAAAATGATTCCCACCATCAGATAGTACACATGCCAAAGATCTGACCATTCATCAAGTAGTGTAAACTGTGAAAATGCCTAAAGCAGTTATCGGGAAAAAAAAACCATCTAATATTGTAGCATAATTGCAATGAATTACCTCTAATGTCCTCAATAGCTGTCTTTAAAGAAACAGAGAGAAGCATCATCAATGACAAATATGAAACAAAATCCTTCAAAGTACAATTTTATGAATTATTTAGATGAGGAGAATCCAGATAAGCAGGTTCCATGTAGAGTGATTCCATTGTTCTCTGTTTATGTCTGCGACCTTAAACCACACATGAGAAAATCAATGGTGCTTTCTCACAGTGTTTTCATGCAATTTCCATAGAAACTTACCTGATCAATGTCCTCACAAACAACAAGTTCCTCATGACCAAATGGATACCTATGAGGCACAAACACACCATCTATTAGCTACAGCCATGAACACACCATCTATCAGCTATAGCAGGAACTTAGTTGAGTAATTCCAAGCCAAAAAATGCAGGAAAAAGGTCACTTGAAAAGTTTACAATGAACCAAAACTCGAATAAAGCTTTCGACAGTGATCTCGTGTAAGCATCAGTTGTGGTCCACTACTGAGTGGATCAGACTGATTTTCAAGATGAGGATTACTCATTTGCAGCATGTTGGCAACTAGACAACTAGCTAGGTGGAGTTGGTTATTAGTTACCAATACATGTTACTGTTACACAAAAGTTACATAACAGAGGAATACTACTTGCAGCCACAAGACATGAATGCCCACATGTGCCATCTTTGAACAGATGTATTTGCCATCAATCTGTCTCCATGCAGTGTGTAAAGTGCAGCAGTATGTAATTGTTAAGAGTGCCAGTGCCTGACATACTGTTCTTCATAGATTATCATCTATCTAATGGTTACAGAAAGGGCCAAAGAATACAAATTTGGAAGAAATAAAGTATGTACCTGATTGGAAAATAATGAATTCGAGACTATGACAGGAAACTTCTCAGAATTCAGTAAGCATGTAGTTGTTAGTCTCATGTCCACCACTTGACCTTCAAAAGAAATTAGGCATGTTGAAAGTTTATAAACCATACATGAGATGCAAATTCTATACATTGTTTTGTTTCTTTCTAAAATTCTGAGGAATAGGATGCAACCACTTGTAACAATAGTGGAGTTCTAAAATTCTGAGGAATAGATGCATGTCCATTGAAATGGTTGTTGCTATCTGCTCCAATACCAAATCAGTGGAATAGGATTGCAAATGATAAAATGAGATGAAAACAATTATTACAAATTAAACCTGAAATTCCTCGCAAGCAAGCATACACAATCACACTTAGAATACCAATCTGGAAATTGTCATGGGTAACTGCTCTAAGAGTTGTACTAATCTGGAAATTGTCATGGGTTACTGCTTTAAGAGTCACCAGATTGTGTCACGTGAGCCTGTGATATATCTGAAAATTGCCTATTGCCTGTAATCAATGGATGATACATCACTTATAATTTTGTTTCACCGATTGCTCTAATAGATCAACATCTGAATCTTAAACTTGAAAACCTTTATGACCTTATTTTACAATTAATCCAATGCATATATACCAAAAAAAAAAGTCAATCCCGTTTTGTAAAATCAACCTAAACCTCTGGATTAGTAGAAAGGTTATCTTGCCTGCAACAAAACTAGAGAAGAAGTTCCCATGCAAAAGACCCTGATTATAACACAAGGCACAGTATAACATATTTTCCTGAGGTGGCTGCTCATGAAGGTATTCTCTGTTTCTAGTCTTCTTACAATCAAATCTTGTGGCTGGAAAAAAAAAAAAAAACACAAACCAGATCTACAATCAACAATTAAAACCCTAACATTTCGACCAAATCAGAGCTATGAAAGTAAAAAAAAAAAAAAAGGCATGATTAAGCCATAAACATCCCAAAATCCGAGCCAAGGCTAGGGCAAAAACACCCCTACTACAGTTGAGGCATCTCCGATTTGAGGCAGTTTCATAAGACCTACTACAGGAGATGCCTATATTCTTAGATTGAAAATTTCAAACTGCCCAACTAAGCAAAATCAAAATTATTATTATAAAATGCTCAGCAATACACAGGCGTTTAAAATCTAATGAAAAGACATCTAGTAGATTTAACCAGATCATCGAAATTGTGGGTCTCATAACTCATTATGAGTGGAGCATCTCAAAAATCACACTGATCAAGCAATCCTTACTATCTGATTGATGGCTATCAAGTAGATGGTCAAAAGTAAATAGTGAGTGGTCCAAATTTGAAGGTGTTAGAAATGGGAAAAAAATAAAATTACATCATCATCACAGCTGAATATCGAGTGTGCGTGTGGCATGAGAGTGTGGGGTTGTGTGCGTGTGTAAAAAATTAAAAAAAAAAAGAAAAAAAGAATCCCATATAGGCTGATTAGGGATTTCGAATCCCAAATCCAGCAATTAGGGTTTTCTGATTCGAATCCCCAAATCAGAAATTAGGGATTTCAAATCCCAAATCCAGTAATTAGGGCTTTCTGATTTGAATCCCCAAATCAGAAATTAGGGATTTCGAATCCCAGGTCCCATATTGGGGATTCCAGTCATATACCCCATAATCCAGTTGAAATTAGGAATAATTTTTTGGATTCGAATCAGTCAATTAGGGATTTTGAATTCGAACCCCAAATCCAGTTGCCAGATTGGGGATTTCAATCTGGAATCAGATTGGGGATTCCATTTTAATCCTCTGCTTGAGCATCAGTATAACATTTTCAATGCAAATCCCTAATCAGGTATTTTAAATTGCAGAAAGCAACAGCAAGAAGGGAAAAGGTTTACATCATACCTGAGAATCGAAGATTCACAAGCAACGGAAGGCCCTTGATCGCCATCAGCAGTGGCTTCTTAGGGTTCGATCCGTCGTACACCTTCAGCTCCTCCTCCGTGATCTCCCTGAACTGGACCGGAGGCGGCAGAGGCTCCATCTTCTCCTCGTAATCCCTCGACCTCTGCGAAGGAGGTGGAGAATCGAAGAAGTTGGAGATGGCATAGTAGAAGGCCATCGCTAGGGCTAGGACCATGAAGAAGGTAGTCGGGGAGAGGCCTGTGTAAGCTGTGATGGAATCTTTCAGGATGGCCCACAGCTGATCGACGGTTGAGACGAGTACCCATGGCCGGATTTCAGAGAGAGAGAGAGAGAGATTTCAGGTGCGAGAGAGGGTTTGGGTTTTGGGAGGGGCGGGCGCGCGAGAGGGATTTGGGGTTGCTGGAGATGGGCGCGCGCGGGAGTGGGTTTTGGGGTGGAACGGATTAGCTACTCCTCCTGTGGTCTGTGGGCCCCACCATGATGTATGTGTTTCATCCAAACTGTTCATCCATTTTTAAAGATCATTTTAGGCCTTCATTCTAAAAATAAGAGGGATATAAATCTTAGGTGGACCACACCATAGGAAAACAATAATGATTGGATATCCATCATTTAAATCCTCCTATGGCCCACTGTACTGTTTATCTGACATCCATTCTGTTGATTAGGTCATAAAGGCCGAGATGAAGGGAGAAAACAAACATCAGCTTGATCCAGTACTTTTACGGCTCCCAAAAAGTTTTTAATGGTCGACATTCATTTAACACTTTTTCCTGTAATGTGGTCCACTTGAGATTGGGATATAACTCATTTTTTTGTAATATTATAAAATGATCTATAAAAATAGATGGACGGCATGGATGAAACACAAACATCATGGTAGGGCCCACAGACCACTGAACACAAAAGTTGAGAGGGGTTACCCTCCATCAAAACATTCATAATTATTTTTTGGGCACACATATATGTGGTTCACAAATCTAGCCCATCCATTATATGTGTGCCACTTGGATGAGGGGTCATACCAAGTTTCAGACGCATCCAAATTTTAGGTGGGGCCCCACTAAGTGCTTTTATATGTTTTAGGCATGTCTACATGTGATTTTAGATGGTATGGCCCAGCAGAGTTCTGTATATGGCTGATTTTTAGGATATCCTATAATTTAAAGGGGACCCATCAAATGCACGGTGTTGATTTTTGACACACGTCATGGTGGGGCCCACATAGCTCAACCTTATGGGAGTTCCCATGAGCTCGACGAATAGAACATTTTCCATATATATATAAAAACTTATGATGTATTTGTTATATTCACACCGTCCATCCATTTTGAGATATCATTTTAAGTCACGAGCCAAAGAATGAGACAGATAAAAATCTGTAGTGGACCTCACCACAAAAAACAACGGGAAGGTGATTCCCACCGTTGAAACTATCCTAAGGCATATCGTAATGTTTATTTGAAATCCAACTGGTTCAAAAGTAAAAATAAAAATAAAAAATGGTCATGGGGCCATACATCATGGTGGGGCCCACACAGCACCAACCACCAGCCATTGGATGGTGTAGGGGGAGTAGCCAATCTGTTCCCCTTATTTGTGGTGTGGTCCATTTAATCTTTGAATATGATTCATTTTTTAAATAATTCTGTAAAATGATCTCGAAAAATGGATGAACGGTGTGTGTTGATCCCAAATTTTCGGTAAATCCAAAACTCAAGTGGACTATGCCACACAAAACAGTGTGGAATAATGATTTCAACCTTGAACGTTGGATCTGCCCCGTCAATCAGATGCACCATTCCATGGTAGGCCACAAGCTTAAAAATAAAGTCAATCCATGACTTAGGTGGGCCACACTACATACTATAGTTGAGAGGGTTACCCTCCCATTAAAACATTAACAATCATTTATTGGGCCCACCTGGATGTGGTTCATAGATCCAGCCTATTCATTATGTGTGTCCCACTTGGATGAGGAGTCAAACCAAGTTTCATACACATCCAAAACTCATGTGGGCCCCACCAAATGCTTTTGTATGTTTTAAGGATGTTTTCACATAGTTTTAGATGCTATGGCCCACCTGAGTTTCATATATGATTGATTTTTGGACTTAAAGGGGACACATCAAATGCATGGTGTTGATGTTCTACACACATCATGGTGGGGCACACACAGATTAAACTCATGGGAAGTTCCCCCGAGGTGACCTTATAGTACCATTTTACTATTTTAGGTAACTCTTTCATGGGTGTTACTCTAACCGTGTAGGGCCCACCTTGATATGTTTTATGTAATTGAACCGTCCTCATATTTTTTCCATCATATTTTAGGATGTGATTTCAAATCATAAGAACTCAATAATCTCAAGTGGGTCATACCAATCAAAACAATGATAAATAACTATTAAAAACCTTTTGAAGGCCACAAAAGTTTTGGATCAATTTGATCTTTATAATTTACCTTCATCTAGATCTTCTTTACATTATTAACAAGTTGGATTGCAAATAAACATTACTAAAACCTTACGATGGGCTCTTTATAATTTTTAATGGCGAGGTACTATATTCTCATTCTTTCCAGTGATGTGGTCCACTTAATGTTTAAATCTACATAATTTTTTATAGCCGGCCTAAAAATGGGTTGGAGAAACATAGGGCGGCAAGGATATACAACACATCATCAAAATCTCACTTTTGTTATCTAACTTTACAATTTTTCTTGTCAAAATACAAAATCTAGTTTTCTTTTTTTAAAAATATATTTTTTTTACAATTTGTCAATTTTTTCACAAATTTGTTTAATTTTTAAAATTTTCTTTTTCGAAATATCATTTTTTTAATCTCACTTTTGTTATAAAACTTTTCAATTTTTCTTGTCAAAATACAAAATTTAGTTTTCTTTTTTAAAATATATAATTTTTTACAATTTGTCAATTTTTTCACAATTTTGTTTAATTTTTTCAATTTTCTTTTTCAAAATATCATTTTTTAAATCTCACTTTTATTATATAACTTTTCAATTTTTCTTGTTAAAATACAAAATCTAGTTTTCTTTTTAAAAATATATATTTTTTTTACAATTTGTCAATTTTTTCACAATTCTGTTTAATTTTTTAAATTTTCTTTTTCAAAATATCATTTTTTAAATCTCACTTTTGTTATATAACTTTTCAATTTTCTTCTCAAAATACAAAATCTAGTTTTCTTTTTTAAAATATATATTTTTTTACAATTTGTCAATTTTTTTTCACAATTTTGTTTAATTTTTTTAATTTTTTTTTTCAAAATATCATTTTTTTATCAATTTTTTTTTTCAAAATTATCAATATTATTCAAAGTTCTTAATTTTTTTTTTTCAAAATCTAGATTTTTATAAAATTACAGTTTTTTTTCAAATTTAAATTTTTCTTAAACATTGTTAATTATTTTTTTCGAAATTCATAATTTTTTGGTTCTTAATTATTTTTTCTAAGCTTAACTATTTTTTGTTTAATTTTTAGTTCTTAATTATTTTCTAAGCTTCTTAACTATTTTTAATTTAATTTTTTCTTAATTATTTTCTAAGCTTCTTAACTATTTTTCTAAGCTTCTTAATTATTTTCCAAGCTTCTTAATTATTTTTGGTGCTTCTTAACTATTTTTGGTTCTTAATTATTTTCTAAGCTTCTTAACTATTTTTGGTTCTTAATTATTTTCTAAGCTTCTTAATTATTTTCTAAACTTCTTAACTATTTTTTGTTTAATTTTTTCTTAATTATTTTCTAAGCTTTTTAACTATTTTTTGTTTAATTTTTTGGTTCTTAATTATTTTCTAAGCTTCTTAACTATTTTTTGTTTAATTTTTTCTAAGCTTTTTAACTATTTTTGTTTAATTTTTTCTAAGCTTCTTAACTATTTTTTGTTAATTTTTTCACAATTTTGTTTAATTTTTAGGTTCTTAATTATTTTTTCTAAGTTTCTTAACTATTTTTTTTCGAAATTCATAAATTTTTTTTCGAAATTCATTATTTTTTGGTTCTTAATTTTTTTTTTTTTAAAACATTGTTAATTATTTTTTCTAAGCTTCTTATTCAAAGTTCTTAATTTTTTTTTCAAAATCCTGATTTTTATAAAATCAGTTTTTTTTATTTATTTTATCATTGTTAATTATTTTTTCTAAGCTTTTTAAATATTTTTTTTTAGAAATTCATAATTTTTTCTAACCTTCTCAACTTCTTTTTTTTTTGAAATTCATTATTTTTTTTTCTAAGCTTCTCAATTATATTTTTTTGAGCATTAGAGACGGTTAAGGACCGTCTCTAATGCAGACGGTCTTAGACGGTCTCGAAAGACCGCTATAAGACGGCTAAGGACCGTCTCTAATAGGGACGGTCCTGAACAGTTCCTAATAGAGACGGTCATTGACAGTCCCTAATAAAGACGGTCATTGACAGTCTCTGATAAAGACGGTCCTTGACAGTCTCTAATAGAGACGGACTTTACCAGGGCTATAAGACGGCTAAGGACCGTCTCTATTAGAGACGGTCTTTGACCGTCTCATATTATAAGTAAAAGACGGCCAATGACCGTCTCTAATGCAGACGGCCAGTGACCGTCTCAGATGACTGCATATAAGACGGACTTCGACCGTCTTAAATGATTTGTAGACGTTCAACATTTTAAGACAACATTAGAGACGGTCAAGAGCCGTCTAAAATTTTAGAGACGGTTTACGGCCGTCTCTAAATCGTCTTTAAACCAAAGAATTTTAGAGACGGTCCATAACCGTCTCAAAATCCGTCATTTTTTTTCATTTTTCACGTAGTGAGGCATGGAATGCAATGCCTGAAGATATGAGCGCGATGGTCTAGATGTTTGGGTGGGACTAAAAGAACCGTTGCTTACGTGCGGGAGATGGTAGTCGTAAGGATGTCTTCTGAAGTAGCGACATCTATCTAATGTCTTCCCACAATATGTGTAATTCCCTGCAAAAGGCCGGTCCTGAGTATTTGGTGTCTTAGTCAAGGCATTGGTTTGTTGCTTTTTTTTTTTTTTTTTTTTTTTTACGATTACTGCTGTATGGGTGCAGTCTTGTTTTGATGTTCACTTAGTTGTGTATAGGTCCGCTCGCTGTCTCTTTTAGTTCATAGCATCTCGTCGATGATTTCGGAGTATTTCTTGATATCCATACAACAAAATCGAATTTTAATGTTCTGATGAAGCCCTTATTCAAAATTTTGAATATTGTATTCTTCATCTTCCACTACTTTCGGGACATATCGGGATAATTTAACGGACTTCACATTATACTAAGCTACTGTCACAACCCCTTGATCCAACTTCTTGAATTCGTCCATCTTCTGAACATGATAGAACTTAGGAAATACTTCTCGTGAAACTTTCTCCTAAATTCACTCCAAGTCCACACGTGCTCCACTAGGACCAATCTTTTAGTTAACCTCCACCATATATTAGCTTCTCCTTGGAGAACAAATGTCACCAATCTAACCATTTGGTTTTTTGGACAATCCATCTCTTTGAGTATCTTCTCAACCTATGTCAGTCAGTCTTCTGCTATCGTTAGATCCAAAGCACCCTCAAGTAGGTCCACTCCACCTGATTTCTCATGTCTAACTAAGGCCGGATCTGCTGGCCTTGAGGTGCCTGATTTATGTTTTCTATCATATTTCATTAGGCTGCGAATTAGTCTTGTTGTTGTTTCATCATGGTGGCCATTTAAGTTACCAATCCAAACACGACAACCCATAGTTGAGAGTTATATACAGTGAAACGAGCGTGCATAGGAGCTAGTGATAACGAAAATTGCTCACTAGTCCCATCATTAGAGGTGGACATCGAGTCGAGTTAGACCGGATTGGGTCCAACTCGACTCGGTCGAAATTTTTAATGAACTGACCCGAACTCGATCCGATCCGAGATCGAGTCCAAGTCATTTGAATTGATCTGATCTGTTGTCTGACTTGGTCAGGGAAACTGTAACGCCCTGAATTTCGGGGACCGAGTAGGAACTTGGCTCCTGAATTTTCGGGTGCCACGTGTGCCCTAATAGGCTTCAGATTTTAATTACATTTGGATGATCTCATAAGCAATAGAGATTTTAGTAAGGCATGAAGCATAAGTAAGTCATGAAGCAATGTCAAGTGCCACTAAATATAAAAATATCAAAACCACAAATCCAAAAATATCTAAACAGGGAACTAGTCCCACCCATACATATGTCCCAAAGTGACTAGGGCCCTGGCCCATACCCTGCGATAGCCCGAACTCGGACTAGAAGGATCTGTCGAATGTTTGGAAATATGTCGCTCCTCATCGTCCACACTGGCATCCCCCAGCGCATACAATTCTGTCATCCCTGCATCTATAACAGGTTCTGGTTGGTGTTTTAAAACACCGTCCCAGAGTAGGAGTTAGTGATCAACTTAGTGGTACTATTAACTAAAAGTTACACAAGTTATCATACACAAGAGTAAATTTAGTGAAAAGTATATATTCACAGAATCCTAGATACTTTGGTTAATGCAATGCATGGTTTAATGATAGGATGCATGCCTCTCACTACAACACTCCCTCTTACGACACCATCTAATGTTCGCGAACCAACACTCCCACAAGCGACCATGACTGCCAAATCGCAAAGGTAACCCATGCAAGTAATGCACATGTTAGCCGAGTTGATTAGTTAAGTTTATTCATCTAGTAGGTTGGGAAAACTGAGATACCCCGATGAATTGTTGTCATAATCCGATCGCACGGCTCTAATGGCCGTGGTCGTGCGACTCTCGCGATCCTTAACCCTTATGGGTTCGTCATTCCCATAGCTCTTAAGCTCTTACAAAAACTATTAGGACATTAGAGTCCTGCTCGCGGTCATTATAGGGAGGTCATCACCCCATCATAGGCCGACAGCTCGGGGATAGTGTCCCATACTACCATCCCTGGCTCACGAGTCTTTGGTGCTCACTGGTCACTACGGGGAGGCTCATCACCCCGGCATAGGCCGACAGCTCGGGCATAGTGTATCATACCACCATTCCCGGCTCATGAGTCTTGTGAACCACAAATTATGGTTATTAGTGGGCACAAAGGTTACAGGGTGCCTCAAGTTCCAACAGGCTAGTACAAACATGGTTAACATACAAGGATGACGAACCAGTGGACTAATCTACCCGCACGAGATAAACCATAGACTGTACGACCTGAGAACAATGTCTCATGTAGTCCAACTACGGCCGACAACTCGTGGTTTAGCTAGTCGGGCCAAACTTGCCCGTGGGCTGACCCAATGGAAAGGTTGTCCAAAAGAGTTCCGGTTGACTGACCGATCCACAAGGGGCATGTGCGCAAGTATATAGCATATATTTAATAGTTCCAAGAACAATTCTAGCAAACGACTAGCATATTTCAGAATCTCGACAATATGGACAGCAATACACTAGATCCCACAAAACATTCGCATGCAACAAAGTCAACCTTACAAGATCAGCAACAATGGAGATCAAGTTCGACATATTTCAGCAATTCAATAAAATGGACAGCCATGCACCTAACTCACATCTATTTCAATTGCATGTGCCAACATATAACATAACAAATCAACAACATAGAGGAAGTCAAGTGCAACAAAATTCAGCAATTCAACAAGTGGACAACAATTCACCCAATTTACATCTAGCAATTGCATGCGACAAAATTTAAGGTACCAAATCAACAACATTGGGGAGTTACACATGTAATTCCCTAAATTGACTGATAAATCAACAATCTACACATCAGGGAATCCTTGAGACCTAAATCCCTCTCCCAATTTTAAGAAAATTCTACGCATAAGTCCTAAGTCAGATAATACATAAATTTTAGCAACATGCATACACATTCGTCACCCAAAATCACTATGATTTACGCTAGGCACGATAATCGGCCACCTAGAGGTAATGGTTTGCACTTATCATCAATAGGAAGTTCTTGTAGCTACTCTAGCGGCGCAGGGTCCGTAAGTTTGACGTGTCAGGTCCCTGTGATAAGGGATTGCATGTCAGGACACATGCATGCGGCTCTAGCTAAGAAAAAATGGAGGAGAGCTGAAATTTATCACCTTAGATCAGCCACACCTCTTCTCTACGGTGGTAGGACTGTGGTTTCCGACGAATGATGGAGGTAAGAGTAGAAATTCCAATTTTCTAGCTCTCCTCCTCATAACCTCCTCTCTCTCTCTCTCTCTCTCTCTCTCTCTCTCCCTTTGCTGAAAATTGTTGTGGGAATGAGGGAGAGAGGGGGATTAAAGGGTTTTATACTATAGATTTTAAATCAGTTGGCCCTGAGTTCTATAAATTCCTTCAAATGGCCAAGTGGGACCCATTTCTGACTGTTGGGGCTACCCTGAAGTCCCCCTATCCCATTTGATTTATGGGATAGGTGCTTCATAGCCCGATGAAGGGTTGTGTAAAGTTTGACGGTAAACAGATGCAGATTTTTATCGCAAGAGTCCGATTTGAGAACAACGGTCACCATTTCTCGATTGGGGGTCAGATTTGGCGGACGAGTGTAGGGAAATATCTTCAACCTATGGTGTAAATTTAGATGGAATCCGACGGCTGAAATGTCCTAATTTATTGTCCTAAGTGGCAGGGCCATTTGTTTTAAAATTTAGATTTTTTGCCAATACTTGGGAGAGTTGCGTTTTACAAGTGTCGACTGGATGGCGCAAAGCATCTGTTTCAAGGCATCTTTTGAGTCTATTACCCATGATGGACCACAAGCCCAGTGAGATGGACATTACTTTATAATTTCGGAACTAGCGACTTACTAACGAGCGGTTTAGAGATTGTTCGGGTAATCGGGTCATTTTTAGAGTAAATTGGGTAGGGAGATTTCTTGGGCGCAGTTGTTGAGGTATAGATTAACTAAGTTCACAGTATAACCTATTCGAAATTAACAAAAATGGTGATTCGGTCATGATCACTCTAAACCGTCGATTTTAGGCTAAAAGAGTAATCGGGTTGATTTGGTTTATTAAGTAAGGTCCGATTCATAGCTGGCTTGGGTTTGGGTAGATCTCTAATTTAGTTACGGTTGTTTGGTTAGTCGATGGTAGGTCAGTTATATTTGGGCCCTATATAAACAAATAATGAGGATAAACTTGATGTTTAAGTGATCGGTTAGATTTATTAGTTTTATATGGTGGATCAATCTTATTTGTACGGTTCTTTATCGGTACCAGCTGCAATAAGACCATCTCGAGTGTCAAGGGTCAGTAAGTGACAATGTGTTTAGTTATATATATATATATATAATTTAAGAATTTTTTGGCAATCTAAAATAGCAAAAATTTGAGGTGTTTCAGAAACCGAGTCGGATCAGGTTAGGTACGGTTCAGATCTAGTCTTATGCTTTAATTAATTAATTTATTTTTCAAAAAAAAACTGATTTTCACCTTTAAAAAATTCGTAGGGCTCACCATAACGTTTATTTTCCATCCAATCTGTTAATAAGGTCATAACTACATGGATGAAAAGGAAAAAAAATTTCATATTGATCCGAAACTTCAGTGACCCTTAAAAGAGTTTCAATGGTAGGCGTTCAACCCCCCTCTGCTTTTTGCAGTGTGGTCCACTTGATCTTTCGATCTGTCTTATATATTTTTCGGCTCAAGCCTTAAGACAAGCCCGCCAAATGGATGGACGGTTTGGATATAACACATACCTCATGATGGGACCCAAGGAACTTGCTGACATCAATAATAGGCATGGTACACCTGTCAGGAGTCTCTGAAGCAGTTGAGGTGTTTTTTCAAGTCGTCTTGAATGCATCTTTATCTTCCCTTTAGACAACCGTGTTGCATGGGAACTTTAACATACAACCCCCAATTTTCCTTTGATATATCAACTTCGGTGGAAAATCCAATCGGTGAAAGTAATGGACCGCACAATAATCATGATTCTTATTCAATATTCAGACCAATTCACCCATATGGATAGCTCGTACCCCTATATAGAGTCAAATATCAGATGTCCATTGATTTCAATGTTAAGTCTGCCTTGTATGTGGACCATCCTGCATTCCATCCAAAGGGAATGATGCATTCCACCTTTTCCATGGCTTGGATATCTTGCAAAAGCCATAAAATGCCAGGAATGGCTTGAAATGCAAATATCGAGTGTGAAAACTTAGTTTTTGCTCATTATAGGTGAGAAGTTACAAAGCAACTACTCAAGATTCATTCTAAACTTGTGGACGTTCTCGGTTTTTGTACTGGTGACAGCTTATGCTGCAAACCTGACATCGATGCTAACAGTCGATTGCGTACTACCCCCGCCCATCCTTAGCTCGGAACGGGCAGTTCTGTGAGCGAGCCCACCATGATGTATCTGTACATCCAAACCATCTATCCCTTTTCTCAAATTATTTTAAGGCATCAAAATAAAAATGAGGTAGATCCACGATCAAATGTACCACACCACAGATGACTCTTGCATTGAATGCAATTGACATTTAATGCTCCGTGCATTTTAATGCAAACAAGCTTATTATTTGGTGTGGTCCGCTTGATCGTTGGATCTGCCTCATTTTTATTTTGATGCATTAAAATAATCTGAGAAAAGGGATAGACGGTTTGGATGTACTGATACATCACGGTGGACCAGCCCACGGAACTGCCCAATCCAAGCTAGGGATGGGCAGGGGTAGTACGCAATCTGCGTCCATGCTAACATATAGCAGTAGCTAGCTATGGGTTTGTGTCGTGTGAAGACGAGCACTGGTGCTCCTCGAGCTCCGAGTTGTACGAACGGTGAGATCAATGTTATATGGCCCCAGGGTGATGTATTTATCATATCTATACTGTTCATATATTTTTAGAGATCATAATAGAGCATTATCCAAAAAAATGAATCATATCCAAAGATCATCTGGACCACACTGCAAATAACAACAGAGAATAATTTTCATTCTTAAACAATTCGTAGGGCCCATCATAACGTTTATTTTCCATCCAATCTGTTCATAAGGTCACAAATACTTGAATTAAGAGGAAAAGTAAATTTCAAATTGGTCAAAAAGGGTTTCAATGGTAGACGTTCAATCACCACCACTTTTTTAAGTGTGTTCCACTTGATAGTTAGATTTGTCTTATTTTTCGTCTCAAGCTTTAAAATGAGCTCACCAAATGGATGGACGGTTTGGATATAACACATACCCCATGATTAGACCCACAGAACTTGCTAACATTACACCGTGCATAGCACTTTTGGGCACAATACATAACAGCTAGTAGTCTACTGTGCACATAAACACATCTATACTCCTCGATCTCCGAGTTGTACAAATGGCTCAAAAGAGATCCATATTACATGGTCCCTACAATGATGTATTTGTTATATCCATACTGTTTATCCATTTTTCGTGATCATTTTAAAACATTTAGAAAAAACAATGAATCATATCTAAAGCTAAAATGGACCACACCGAAAATAGCAGCGAGGATAATGATTTTCACCATTAACAAAATTGATCCGTACCCAATTCAATCCAACTTGGTTTCTTGAGTCGACTTGGTTCGAGTCAGGCCAATCATGTAATGAATCGGTATGAGTCAGATGTCCCGGACTCGATTCCTCAGATCGGGTTCGGGTCAGCCCAGTTAACTTTAGGACCGAACTGAGTTGGACCAATCCGTCCGATGCCCAGCTCATGCTTTGATGCATCTACCAAGAATTATACTCCAATGGAACGGATGGATCGCTTATGATGGTCTGTCATTGAAGTGTGGCCCGTGGGACCTGCTATTAGTGGCAAAAGTTGTCCATTTAGGTCTAAGCCCACAACCATCAATTGATTTGGACCATTGAAATTACTGGATGCCCAGATATTGACGGAGGTTGGAGTGGCTCAGATGCGTCCTGCATCATGGCCTATCTGCACTGGGCCTAAACAGATGAATGGTCTGGATCACTTAACCAACTAGAAAATGCTCTGGATGTCCTCAAGTGGACAACGGAAACTTCGTCTACGTCGCCCATCCTACATAGGTACACGAATTGAATTTCCTGGAACACTGGTTGTAAGGACGATCACGTGCAACAACAAGCTCTGCAGATGATTCCGGTCCCCGAAATTGGATGAAAGGTAATCGAGTGGGGTCCACATTTTTTTTCCAACTGCTCAGAGCATAAATTGAAAAATGAAAGAGAGTCAAAACCAGGCCTTCAATGAAAGAAGAGATGAAGTTCCTGTGGGACTTAATCTATATGCGGAATAGGCCCACGGATCTGTTTGTGCATGGGACATGGCGATTAGGGGTTTACATAGCGTACCTATATGAGATGCCCTCATGGAAGCCGGATAAAATACCAGAATACTAGAATTCCTGTAGAACTTAGTACGTAGAGCTGCGCAGATAGACTCCGCAGAGCATCACCTAAAGTGGGGCCCACTAGTCTACTCAATTATCCAGTCCAACTGAATGACAATCCAGACCGTTGATCAGTAAGGCCTACTAAATAGAGTTCTTACAGTTCCTTCATATGCCCTTCTTCTTCATGCTGCTCCTCTGCTCTTCACCAAAGGCCAAGGCGGTGGCCGTAAATGGCACCAATGGATCGGAAACCATCCATGATGGTGGGCCCATGGGACTTGAACCAGCAGGTATGGTGACAAGCCCTTGTTTCAGTCATCTAAATGAGTTTGGATAGTTTTACAATATATTACGTTTAGAAGGAAATTTTACAAGAAAAAAAAACTAGAATTTACATTCCTGATGCCTTTCTCAAAAGGTTTCTTCGAGATTTCTTAACGGCAGCTCCGGGTTGGCCGTGCGAAGAAGAGGGTCTTCAGCTTGGGTGGGATCGACCCTGATGTTTATGTAAAATCCACCCTAACCACCGGGTGCAACACCCACCCACCGTTAAGTCTAGAGCCTAAAATGCAGCTCCATATGTGAGTCAGGTGGACCACATGATTGAAAACGTTAAACAAAGGCATCACTCCCTCTCCGTTTTTCTTTTTTTCTTTTCTATTATTATTATTATTATTATTTTTAAATTTTTAATTTTTTACACACACCCAAGCACGCTTTAGTGGGATTTCACCACCTATGGGTATCGAACAAAAGGCCTCGTGTTGAAACTCCTCATAGTCTAGCACATGATTGAAAACTATGTCCAAGGTAGCACTCACTCTCCAAACTGTTTTTCTTAGTATTGCCCATCTAAATCACATGTTGGTGTAATTTTTGGAACCTAGCCTAAATTTTAATACGAAATCTAACGATTGGAGTGGATTTCATATAATCATTACAATGGGACCCATGAAAATCAAGGTCCCAACTGTTTCTTTTGCGTGTCCTCGAATCACAGGCCAGCTTTTTTGCCATGGACCTGACGTGGGATTACACTTACAATGGATGAATGGGCTTCACATGCATGTCAAGGTAGCCAATGATATGTATGTAAGATCCACTTTGACCATAAGATGTATTATGGTATGTTAAGCCCAGGTCCAAAAAATCAGGTTGACCTGTGATTCGGGTGGGCCACATAGGAGGAAATAATTGAGAGATAGACTTCCACCCTTAATTTTTACTGGGCCTACCGTGATGATTATATGAAATCCACACCTACCACTAGATGCCGCACTAAAATTTAGGCCTGTAGTCAAAACATCAGGCCTACTGTGATTCAGGTGAGTCACAGCAAGGGAAACATATTAGAGGGTTAGTGTTTCCCTGTACACTCTTTTTCCAATTGTGGTTGACCTAAATCATGAATGGAGCTGAGTTTTGGACCCTAAGGCTAACAGAGGGTGACATGCCTGGTGGTCAAGGTGGATTCTGCGTAAACATCAGTATGGGTCCCGCCCAAGTGCCATCAAGAATTATAACGAAAGGTACGCTGTGATAATTCGGTAGTTTATTGAATACCCTTCAAAAAAATGTGAGTTCTATATTAAGTAGGTAGTACTCTGTGATGGTAACTGTAGTTTATTTTAAACATTTCTGGATTAAAAAAATGTAAATTCTATATTAACTAGGTAGGTGTTTTTTTGTTTTTTTGTTTTTTTTGTTTTGTGTGTGTGTGTGTGTGTGTGTGTGTGTGTTTCGAATTCCTTTTTAGAGAGTTTATGTTTACATTATGAATGATATCTTATCTGAAACTAACAATTTCATTCTAGTTATATGATTTGATTCTATTGAGGAATTTTGTGATTCTCCATCCAAAGATATGTACAGTTTAATTGGGTATCCACTTGTAGAAGTGGGGTCCGTTGTTAAAAGATCCAGGCCATTGTACTTGTTGGCAACCATAGAACCGCCCCCAAAAAAATCGTAGATCTGTTAAGATCAAATGTAGGCCATTGATGCATTACTTCTCCAGACCACAAAACCACAAATTGGAAGGGTTTGAATTGTCCTCCCAGGAGATTTTGCGGACAGTTCATCCATGATGGGCTCTAACAGACTGTGGTCTAGATCACTGAACTATGGGTTCCTCTTGGATAAACTAAAAAAACCCCCAATACATGCCCTCCTCGACAATTATATGATTCAAGTTTCTAAAATCTATATGGCCTACTTAGAGAAAATCCAAGATGGAAGACTCAGGTGAAATCCAATAATAGTTCTGTTGTTTGTTTTGGAGTGCGACTTCTTATTAAAGTGTTAAAAGGCAAATGGTTAAAAGGTGACTGATGCTTCTCATAACCTTGGAAATTGACATTAACATATTATTTAGGACAAATCGATACGTGACCTTTCTACATAAAATCATGTAAATGGAAATCAAATTCCACAATTTGTACACAAAAGTGGCAAACTCAATTTCCATAGAAATTAAATTCATTTCAGAAGTATTCACTCAATCCAAACACCCTTCCCATTTCTAGTTTCAGGCTTGATAAGAGTGGCAGAGGTGCAAGAGGAAAGTAGGCCACAAACAGGACACCATGAACATTTCCTAGCAAACATGGAAAGCAGATTGATCTTCAAGAATCAAGTGCGGTACTTTTTCTATGTAATGGAAAACAATCCCAACGAGGAGAGAACCATCGTCACTTTCATTCCCAGCGAGCGGACGAGCCTGACAGCTTTCTGTATGAAGGCATTCCATGCAGTGGAGGATTTCTCCTTAGAGGCATTCGCTGCAGCGATGGAGACATTTCTGCATCCAATATCCTCCAAATTCCTGTCATCCCAGAACAACTCTAAAGACACTTTGGTGGTACGTAACAGATGAACTCCTTTGTAGACTATCTTAGGCTACGTTTGGATGCACATGTGAATTGAATCATGAAAATTCAGTTTAATTGAAGAGGAATGCCAATTTTAGTTATTTCTATTGATATCAACTTAATAATACATGCGAACATTCATTTTGAATCCTGCTCCAAAGAAACACGATTGCAATTTGTATCACTGGTCTAAAAAAACTATGGTCTGGTTATTTCCACTTTATTAGACTAGTTATCGCAATTCAATTTGCTAGTGCATCCAAACTTACTATTAGGCTGCCTTTGGACGTTCAATCGAATTTACAATAATTCAGTTCAATTGAGTGAATGGGGCTACTCCTGCCAATAAATATTTAAAATAGTTTGGTATGATAAAATATAAAAATAATGGAAGGGGATGCATCGAGTCAAATCAACCAAGTTAGTGAGTTGACTCAATGAGTCATGATCAGTCAAAGCCAAGTCAGGCTTACAACTGAGTTTCATAGTGACTCAGCTCAAAATCCTGCTGGGTCAAGTCGACTCCGCCTAGTTTCGAGTTGAGTTACCAACTGTCAGAACTATGCTTGATAGACTGGCAGCCAAATTTCAATTCTCTCATGTGGGCCATTTCCTCTTTAATGAATTGCAATTCAATTGCTCATCCAAACGCACCATTGTAGTGTAAGGCTTTTTTTTCTTTCCCTGTTAGCTTGTCAGTTCACACTTCAGTGTTAGCCACCCCCACAAGGGAATTGATACCAAGACTTCAGTTTTGAAACGAGGTATTTTCACTCAGTCTGCCACTTGAGCTATGGATCAGGGTGTATTGAAGTGTAAGGCTGGTTCTTGGTTGACTGCCTTCTATTTATGCAATTCCTTCTTTGAATCAGTTACCCTCCTCCAAGAAAACATCAGAGGTTGCAGTTGCTGGAAGTAGCACAATCATGGCAAACAGAGAAAGTCACATGGATTTCATGCAGATTTATGCTGAAATTGAAGTTTCCAGAGCCTATGAAATAATGGATTGTGACAACTATTCCGAGTTGCATATGGAAAGTTTCCAGAGCCTATTTCTGATTATCCCCCTTCTCGGCATATTGACATGGATACTGATATTGATTTGTAAGCTTAAGATAGTTCCCAGATTACAGCAGATGCAGTGGCAATGGCAGCAGGCCGTCTCTCTTTCTTGGAATCACTTGACGTTTGCACACAGTAAGTAGCAAGTTTTATAATTTTCTTAGCTACAGTCTCCTGAGCTGTGAGCCTCTCCATGGCTGGTTCTAGAGCCAGGGTAAAATAGGATAGTTGATGTTCAGTGGGCCCCAAATTGTAAAAATTTTCAATCAACCATTTAAAAGCCTGCCCCGAATGGATGGGAGAGAGGCTATGATGATGATGATGATGATGATCTCCTCTGTTTTATGACTCTGCTTGTCTCTGTTTTGCTTCCATCTACTACTATGAAAGAAGAATTTTGTTATGGTCGCGACCCAAGAAATGAATAAATCATCGTGGTTTTTGGTTTGTATAAGTGGGCGATGGTTAAATGATCCAGACAGTTAATTTGATGGGCCCACAGAGGATGAACCATGCCTTGAAAATCTCCTTGACTGGAAGATCCTGGCCAACTGATCGTTCACATTTTCCAGATGAATTAGGGGTGCTACACTAATTTGTTTATCAGCCATCTGTTCCTAGGGTGAGAATGGATGCATTGGGATTGCCCCATCAAGGAGATTTTTTTTGGTTCACCATAAAATGGACCCACCTTTACAAATTTTGGATCCAATAATCATATGATTCATCCATAAGAAGAGGATCTTCATATATTGCTTCACTATCACAGAAGAGGAGCTTCCAGATTTGTTATAAACCTGGCGACAATCATCTTGTTGATAATGGCGATGGGTTATGTTGCAAGATGGATGTCAATTCGAACTGTTGAGAAGCTGCAATCTACCACTAACAATGATTCAAAGGAATTTGGTGTACATGCAAGCCATTCAAGATCTTTGTTATTAGACAGGGATAGGCTCCCTAATCAGACTTGGATCAGCAACAAAGAAACAGTGATATTCAACCAGCATTCTGGAGCTCTTGAACACGATGATCGGTCAAGAAGGTCCACAGCAGTAGTGTCAGGTGGAACAACTGATTTGAAGCTGAGGATCGCTGTTCCCATTAAAAATGGGTTCCAAGAGTTTAGAAAGATAGATCATGATTCAAAAGAAAACCAATTGATAGTGAGCGGTTTCGTTATAGAGGTGTTCAAGAATGCGATGGATGCTTTGCCTTATCGGGTCTCCTGTGAATTCATTCCCTTTGCAAATGGCCATGAAAATTCCTCAGGATACTACAACGATCTCATCTACCAACTAAACCTCAGAGTAGTTCTTCCTTCCTTTCTTTTATTTTTTGTGATAATTTGACATTTTTGGGATCATTCATCAGGTGGGGCCCATTGTCAAGTTTCCATAGTCTAAATATCAGGTCTCTCCAGCCATCAGGTGGTACATGCTTGTATGAGAAACATGGATGGTTAGGAAACATAGCAAATGGTCCACATGCATTGCGTGCTTCTGTGCACCTGGTGTGTAGATTGTCCTGAATTTTTGGCCAGGGCCTTTTCATGGTATGCGCCACCTGATAAATGGATTTGATTCTCTCAGTCTCCACATGCGAGCACTTGTGCTTGTGGTCAGTCTATTTGATTACAGGCTTTCTCTTAAATCATTTTTGTTTTTTGAAACCTTGGGACAATGGGAGCAGAAGTATGATGGGGTTGTGGGAGATGTAACAATAATGGCAAGCAGACTGAAGCATGGGGACTTTACTGTTCCATATATGATGTCTGGAGTCGCCATGATCGTGCCGATAGAGGAGGAAAACGGCATGAACAGTATCTGGTGGTTCTTCAAGCCACTTTCGATGGAAACGTGGCTGCTCATAATCACTCTTTTCATGTTGAAGGGGGTTCTGGTTTGGATTTTTGAGCATGAAACAAACCAGGAATTCCAAGGCACACCTTCAGAACAAGTTGGGAAGATCCTCTCCTTCTCTTTCTCTATATTCGTCTTTGCTCAAAGTAAGTACCAGAGTTGCTCTTGGGCTAGTTATTCGAGGAATGCTCTAGCACTTCCGTGGCTTCCACTCATTCTCATACATGCCAAGCTGGTATATGTGCATGAGATAGAAGCCAAACATCATCTGGGTCTTACTAATTAGATTTCTTGTTTAAAAAGTAATGTTGATCTGATCATTAGGCCGGAACATATGTATGTCGAATGTGGATTGTTAGTCAATTTCTCCAAAAAAAAAATAAATAAATAAAAAATGTTAGTTCACTCTGATTCCATCTATGGACTTAAACAGGCTTGTTTATGTGCTTAGTTTAAACAGTTCATTAGTGCTTTACTTGAGCTTGGATTCAGGTCCACTGCTTGGACTGCAATTATCATCCCGTTCTTCTTGACATTTACTCCACCTTATGATCAAATCATCTTAATTTTTTTGGTAGAAAAAGCATCTAAATGTGAGACCCATTTGATGAGGGGTTCATATTCTAGACTTGCCACATTAGCATGTGTGAGAGATGGGTGTCCCAAGTGCACTTAGAATTCCTACAGGCCGTTGAGTGTTTTCACACCATTTCATAAACGTCAAGACTCATCCATTGTGTTGATTCGGATGTCCCAATTCGTGAACAAACAGAAAATGGAGCATAGCTCAAAATCGTACTGATAAGACAATCTGAAACCATCTTATATTAGCAATTCAATTTGGACAATTTCTATTCCAACAACCTATTGGATGGCCACCAAATTGGCCGGTTAGGATTGTCTGATAACTTAGGTAGATGAGTAAGGGACCATTAAGAAATAGTGAAAAACACATCTAGGAGTTTGGCTCCTCTTTGGATGTTCATGCCTACTGACCATCTTTGAGAATTTTTCTTGGTGATTACAGAGGAAAAGCTTGAATGCAACTACTCAAAGTTCATTGTAAACCTGTGGATGTTCATGGTGTTTGTAATTGTGACCATATATGCTGCGAATGTGTCATTGATGCTATTGATCGAGTCGCCACAACTGACTGTTACCAACCTAGAGTCATTGATTGAGAATGGCGACTGTGTTGGGTATCAGAAAGGATCGTTTGTGTTTGAGCTTTTGAAGCAATGGGGATTCCAAGAGTCGAAGCTCAAAGCATATGCCACTGAAGCAGAGTATGCAGAAGCCTTATTGCGAGGGAGCGGCAACAATGGAGTTTCAGCTATAGTCGACGAGATTCGTTATAAAAGAGTCTTCCTCACTCATTATGGCCATCGCTACGCTATGGGCAGTCTGACTCATGTTACAGGCGGATTTGGCTTTGTATGCTCTCTCTCTCTCTCTCTCTCTCTCTCTCTCTCATGCTTGATCAAATGGCCATTATAAAGAAGACCTAGATAGTTGATCAAATTGGCTATTTTAAAGAAGGCCCCATCACTTACTAATGCTCATTGCACTCAAGATAGGGCACCTTTCTTGCACTCGCCTCTTCAGTACCAAGCGGACACATGCGTGCAAGATCTAAACCACTCATCAGTCAAGGCCCCACTGTCACAGTGCCTTGTTTGAAAAAAATTCGACTGATCTGATCATCAAGTGGATCATTTCTCTTGTACCCATGTGGCTCACCTAATAATCAGAACAGTTGGATTTTTACGGGAGGTGCCCACCTTGTGGAGCCCAACTAATGAGCAGTCTGCATCATGCACACGTGTGCGCAGTGAGTGCCACAAGGTGCATGTTCGAGCATTACAATCTCTGCCCATTATTTCCCCATCTGCTAATGTGAAATGTCTGAAAGATGACATTCTTATTTGTTGCAACTAACTCACCTCTGATACATGCTGCAATACGGTCAGTGAATCCAAGCGGTCTGTCTGGTGATCCCATCACGACCACACAACGGGGAAATCTAAGTTTGATTAATTAGCGGAGTTCACTTTTGAATGTGGAGTTTGAAGCATCTCTCTTTTCTTTCACAATCTATTTGAAAGCCATTAATTGGACGACAATGATGGTATGTCCATGATTGGGCCCACCTGATGGACGAACCTAAAATCTGCTTTATAATCAATATGCATATTTGTCTTTGGCAGGTGTTTGCGAGAGGTTCAAAAATAGTTCATGACATTTCTGTGGCCATCTTAGAACTGGAGGAAAGAGGAATCATATCCAACATAAAGAGGAAATGGTTTGAGCCCATAACATGTCCTGACCCACCTCAAAGCTCATCAACTTACAAGAAGCTGGACCCACACGTCTTCCGTGGCCTCTTAATTTTCACAGAAGCTTCTACCGGTGCAGTTCTCATCCTCTTCATCATCCTCTGCATTTATAATAGATTCATGAAGGATAGCATTACAGGACGATGGGAAAGGATCAAAGATAGCATTACAGGACGATGGGAAAGAATCGAAGCCATTCTTTCCCACTTGTACAACTACCGGTGGGCCAATTCATCCCAATCAACGGTGGAGATTAGCAGCCTCCAAGAAGCTGATACTAGTAGCCACATGAATGAGGGAGGCCCTGACGTGTAAGGAGATAAAAGAGTAAGGGTCATGGAGAGCTAAATGATAATAGCACGAATGTGGAGTGTAATGCTTTGTTCTGTGGTCCATGTTTCAGCAATCCAAACCATCTGTCTGATCAATGGTTTGGATCACTGGCCATGGGCCCCATATGTAGAAATCACGTGTATCACAAGATGTACTAGGAAAATTTTATATGGTGTACCTGTATTTTGAAGACATTGTCACTGCAGCCCATGTACTCGGCTTTTGTATCAGTTGTGATCCTCAAAGTTCAATCGGAACCATTGAGGCCTCGAATGATACTCTCACGGCAACTAATCCTACACCTAGACACAGTCGTGGGAATGAGCATACATACTACTCAATCGAAGCCTTCCAAATTGTGGACCCCATTTTAGATGAGGTGTGGTGACAGATCTGACGCAGGGAAGGACGTGAGGTGGAGCACCATCTTCCTCGGGAGGATAATTGTTCCGAATCCACGGAACTTAACTAGACTCCTCACAAGGAAACCTCGAATCCACGAGGAAAAGAAAATAGAAATAATTCTAAAATATTGGAAATAATTTCATTGTTGAATTTTTAATGTCTATGCACCTGTTACACTACTAATATGGTATAAAAAAATAATACTAAAAAATAAATAAAAATAAATAAAAAAAATTCGAAATTCATAATTACCAAAAATAACAAATTTCTAATTCTTATAAAAATTCTAATTCTATTAAAACTCTTTTAAAGCATAATTTCTAAAAATAAAATTTCAAATAAACTTTACAAGTTATTTCTAAAAAGCAAGAAAATCTAAAACTCTAAAAATAGAAAAATATTAAAAATTTTGGAATTAGTAAAAATAGTATTTTTTTTAAAAAAAAAAAACTAAAAATTCGTTTTAGAGTTGATAAGGCGCATTTTCTGACGAAACGGATAGATGTGACCCACTTTGTGGGTTAGTTCATCTCAGATGGCCTGTTTCAGTAAAGATTGATAGGTTGTGCGCCTCGTAAAGATACCCGGATCAAAAGTTACGATCAATTTATGGTCTACCTTCTTTTGCTCCAACCACAATGGAAACATATATATCCATGACATGTTATACATCAATATCTCATTGATTGGACCATTCTATCCTTTAATCAATGGACTTTTGAACGTTAGGTACTTGTCTTATGAAATGTGAAAATTTTTACGAACAACTGCATAAGTAATGTGAATTTACATTCCAGTAACTTTTTCAAAAATCTATTTCGTTATAACCGGTTGGCATGGGACCAAATGGGTTGGCTTCATGGCTGGGCTTCATCTTGATGTTTAGTTAAAATGCAACCCCCACCATCGGTTGCGGCACTTCATTTTATGCTAAGGGCCCAAATTTATGTTTCTCTCTGGGGTAGCCCACTTGAATAGAAGATGACCTTTATTTTTTGGCCCCAGGCCAAAATTTTGGTGTGTCATCAAATGGTCAAAATGTATTTCATATAATAATCATTGTAGGCCTTGTAAAAATCAATGATTCACAACTGGGTCCTTTGGTGTGGTCCAATTGAATCATAAGTCAGCCTGATTTTTCAGCTCCGGCCTAAACTGGGATTAAATATCTAATGGTTGAACTTAATCTTGTATAAAATGTTGTTATAGATGTCTTAAATTAAGTCTGTTACTGTATCTGTTGATGCTATCGACAATCTGTTTGATGTCACCTTCAATGGTATCCAACAGTTCTCGATCCCATCGATGTCTTCTAGATTTTTTTCCGTTGATTACTGGACTAACAGGGCACTTTTTTGATTCCATCGATGAGTGTTCAATTCCATCGAAAATTTCGTGAAAATCATGTTTTGTCTTTAGACAATTGATGTGTTAGTTCGATGGCATCGACAGATTCTACGTAGATTTTTTGCAAAACTATGAAATTGTGGGATTTGTTTCCGATTTTGTTTTGGGATCCTTTCCAAGGCTATATATAGATATAAATGGGATTGGGAGGTATTTAAAAGGGTTTCTAAAAAGTTTTAGGGTTTCAAAGAGGTGAAGCAATGGTGAGATTCGAAGTTGTTCAAATCGGGTACGCCTTCTCTCTTTATAATTTCTGCTTTTATAGTGAATTTCTGTCGCTTTGTGCCGTAATTTTCAAAAAGATTTTCCACATTAAATCGCTGTAATCTCTTTCCTTTTGCTTGATACTTTTGGAATGCTATCCTAGATTCATCTTTGTGTGATTCTGCTGTTCTCCCAACATAAACATCATGGTTGGCCCCTCAAAATCAAGAGCTAGTTACATGAAATTCAGTTTTGCAATAAGATTTTGCTATGGTACAATTGAAGGGAGAAGTAGGACTTTGATTTTTGGCTATCAGATTTGTATGCGAAATCCACTGACTATCAGATCAACTAGGTTGAAATGTGGTTCTGATGGGCAAAACAATGGTAATAGTTGTGAGAGACGCCCACCCTATATTTTTACATTTCCCACTTATAAATATATAAAATCCACTCCAATTATTATATTACACACAAAACTTTAGACCAATATGCCAAAAATCATATACATCCGTGATTCACGTGGGCACATTAATGAAAACAATTTGAAGGGCGAGCGTTGTCATGTATACTATTTCTGATTATGTCGGCTACCTTCATTGTGGATTAATGGAGTTGAGTTTTGGGCCCTTGGCCTAACATGGGGTGACACATCTAGTGTTCGGGTGGAATTTAAGTATACCTTACAGTGGCGTCCACCCAAGCCATTGACCCATTTGTCCCAATGGAGGCTGGCAACAGGTTTTAAGGTAGGAGCCTCACAACCATGATCTTGTACGATGTTAAAGATGCCTCTTGGATTACAGTAGCATATCTTTCAAACCATGCACCAGATTAGCTTGAAATTTTTTACGTGTTACTTTAGCACGTACACTAAGATATCTTTGATTTTGATACGTTGTTGGGTCAAACTAGATAAGTGGGTTCAACTGGTCTACTCAATGATTTTATTTTATTTTATTTATCACTGTTCATTCGCTTCATGATTCTGACACATCAAATCTCATCTTACAATTTTATGGATTTCTTTTGCATATATGATAAGACAGGGTTTACATGGTTACGAGAGCTTACAAGAGTTAGCAATCAACAAATCCAATGACGACCATGTTTGTCTGAGTTGTAGATAATCTGATGACTCTGAATACTGTTTTCCATGAACAATATGATTCCTTGAACTATATGAGCCGTAGGTAACCCATATGCACATAGCTCAATAGAACATCAATGGACTTTTAAGATTGATCAGAATAACCTACAATCAAGTGTAACTTATAAATATAAACATAAATACACACATAATGATGATACAACCTTATAAATAATAATAAATATGTTTATAATATCTAGATTCGACTTCTAATGGGGTACATCCTAATAACTCTCATACAAGATTATATTTTGTTTATATGTGCACCCTTAAAATTTCTCTAGTTTTTATGACTGTGCTATTGCCATGAAATTGTAACAGAAAAATGTAATAGGTGGATTGATCTTTGAAGCTACTTGCAACTTTTTAAGGAACTTCTTAAACCATTTGCTTCATTTGTCACTTTGCTAGTTGTAATGTACTTGGGTGGGGGCGACATGGCTCTAGATAGGCCCTTATTCCATCTATAGCACGCCGAAATCCTGAGGAAAATGGATGTGATTCGAAGGAGCTACAAGGCCTCAAATGTGGACTCTCTCTCTCTCTCTCTCTCTCTCTCTCTCTCTCTCTCTCTCTCATTTAACGCAGGCTGCCTTCTTTTTGGAGGTTAGGATGCTTGGCCATGGTGGGCGTGGGCCTCGTGGCATGCGGGCTTGAATGCCTAACCGAAACGAGTTTGCGGTCCCCGTTGGGATGCAGTATTATACTCAGGGAGCGGATTATCTGTTACCCGGTTAACAGCTTAGTGGAAGTTACCGTTGCCGTGTGGGGCCCACATCGATGAATTTTTTTCATACCCACGCCGTCCATACGTTTTTATAGCTCATTTAACAAAGTTACACCAAAAATTAACCAAACCCAAATCTCAGGTGGACCAAACCACTGGAAAAAGTGGTGAATGACCATTAAAAGCTTTTTGTAGGAAACAAGAATTTTGGATCAAGCTAATATTTGTATTTTCTGTTCATTCAGTTCTGTTTGATCTTATCAATGGCTTGGATGGAAATTAAACATTAGGGATTGTTGAGGGTCAAATATTGCATATCAAACCCCATTTATTACCTGGATTTATGAGCATGACTCTGTTTAACGCCCGGTTTTAATTATGTTTTGTTGCAGGATGCAATCAGGAGCTTAAACTGAAATTGGGTATTAAAAGCGTGGATTCGGCACTCCGATGTCACAAAAGCAGGGGACGGACTCCTGAGGATTGGGATCGACGATTTTACACAGCCGAGATCCGGAAAAAATCGAGAAACTGAAGCTCAAGTGGCCCGAAAGTCAGCCAGAATACAAGATCATAGGTTTATCACCACCCGTTTGTCCCGAAATTTCATACACGACCTGAAGAACATAAATTAATCGTACATGCAGAATTTCGGCCGTTGTATCCTGGTGGAAGTGGCCTAATGGATAGATCATCCCTCGGAATCATGATTCTGGGCCCACCTGCTGTTTGGATCTGCTTCATCTCCGGTCTCCACGGTCTAAATGATGTGACAGAATGGATGGACGGAGCGGATTTCATATATACATCATGATGGACCCCATAAGGAGCATGCGAGTGCATAGACGGTGCACTCCTGTGGTGCACCGAATTCCTACAAAAGGGTCAGCCACCGCTGACCCGCGTCCTCTTCAAAAACGCAACAGCGTTTTCGCTGTCGTCCGCCGGTCCTCCTCAGTGGGGCCCACTCGACACCTGGAGTGATGATCCAAACCGTCCATTGTATCAAGAGGGTGGGCGTGAACATCGCCTAGGTGGCGTAATCTCGGAAGATAATGGAGAGTAGATTTCAGCTGTTAAAACGGATGATTAACGGTGACTTGAAAGATAACGTGGGTCACATGGAATTTAATCCAAAAGTAGTGCTTCCCACCTGATTTTTCGAGTAGAACGCAGTGGACGGCTCGGATTTTTCAAAAAGACAGTGAAATGGGGCCCACCATCGTCACAGCGTCAATGACGCTACCCTGTTTTCGCAACCGGAAGCCGTCCGGTTTTTACGGCGGATTGTACGCCCTTGGGCACGGTCGGACAGCTGATCTGAACCGTTCATCATGTAGGTGGGCCAGAAAGCTCCCAGAGGACGTTGTCCTTTTGGAAGGAAAGCAAAGAAGAAGAAGAGGAGAAGACTCCGAGTTTGGCTGCTGTGCGTGAAGACGTCTCCGCAACCAACTCGTCCGCGGACTCCGGCCTTTCGCACGGACCTCCTGCTCTACATACAGGAGTCTCCAGCTTCTGCAGCCGAGTCCTGCCAGGACTCCACAGCAGGGAGGTGAGAAGAAAGATAAAAGGAGAGGTCTCGGTTTGGGTTGTAGGCAGGAGGAAAACGAGGAAGAAAAGAAGGAGGGAAGCTGTGTGGCTGGAGGCAGGTGGACTTGAGCAAGAGGTTGGGTTTGAGAGAAGAAACAGAGAAGAAATAGAGAAGACAGGAAAGGAGGATGTGAAGTTTTTTAAGCTGTTTTTTTCCCTTCTCGTTCTTTTCTTTCTTTTCTCTATTATCATTTGTTTTGTTTAGTCCATCCATGTCAGGCTAAAACCTCTTAGCTAGGGCTAAGAGGTGAAGCTTGTAGAATGATGGGAGATTGTATGCGTGTGCCTTTTGTTTAGATTAAGGGGATTTTTTTAATTTAATTTTATTATGGAAGTATTGTTAGTTTTTAATGGCCTGTTGTGACTGAAATTACAATGGGTTTGCAATGGCTTTTAGTATTTCTTGTTCCTTATTTTGATTATGATATCAGGAAACCCTGTTGTTCGCCATCGTCTCCTGGGCATGGTTGGATGTCGGTACCCTTCATAACCTTCATAATCAGCTGATTGGTTGGTAATTAGTTTAATTCTGTTGTTGACTTTGTCTCTTGGGCATGGTTTGGTGATGGAATCCATTCTAATTCATATACCTTTCACCCCTTGAAAACTATATCAAAGGAAGTCTAGTCAATTTCCATGATTTCTGAAGCAGGCATAAGATCTCCCTGATCTCTACAAGTGGATCCTCTGAATCCCTAGTTTTCTTCCTTGGATTGTTTAAAGTTTTAGATAATTATTCCACAATTATTTCTGAAATTCTATTTGGTTTAGATCATATCTTAGTCTAGTTATATTTCTACTTGGTTTCAAATAACGTACAGGTATCAGTCTCTGTGGATTCGACCTCGGTCTTACCGAGTTTATTACTACATCACAACCCTATACTTGGGGAGTGAACAGGGATCTTCTTATGGTGGGCCTTGGGAAGTTTTTAATGGTGAACATTCAATCATCACTGTTTATTATGGTGTGGCCCACTTGAGATTTGGATATGCTTAATGTGTAACATGTCTTAAAATGACATGAAAAAACATATAGACGGAATGGATATACGACATATCATCAAGTTGGGCCACACGGTAAGGGTAACATCCGCTATTAGCAGAAGAAGTTGTCCACCTGGATCAAAGCTCACAACACTCAATCAGTATGGATCATTGAAATTACTGGATGCCTGGAAATCGACGGGGAATGTTGGAGTGGCTCAGATGAGGTCTGCATCATGGTCCATCTGCACTGGGCCTAAACAGATGAATGGTCAGGATCACTGAACCATGGGCTTCACATATACAACCAGAAAACGCTCTAGATATCCTCAAATGGACAACGTTGACTTCGGTTGTGTCGGCCATCCTACGTAGGGATGCGAATATAATGGGCGCAGATTGGGTCTACCCCCACCAGCCACCGCGACCTAGCTAGAGACGGACGGTCCTGATAGGGGCTCTGTGGGGACCACCGTGATTTACATGTTTTATTTACGCCGTCCATCCATTTTGACTGATCATTTTCAGGCAATATCCAAAAAAAAAAAAAAGGAGGAGAGAGATCGAAGGCTCCAGTGGTCCACACCGAAGGAAACAATGGCAACAATGCCGCTCACCGTTGAAACCTATCTACGGCCCACTGTGATGCTTATTTTCTATCCAACCTGTTCATGAGGTGATGTAGACCTTGATGAAAGGGAAATAAAAAATATTAGCTTGATCCAAAACTTCTATGCCCTAATAAGTTTTCGATGGTAAGCGTTCAATCACTACTGCTCTCTGTAGTGTGGTCAACTTGATCATTTGATCTGCCTCCTTTTTGAGCTAATGTCCTAAAATGATATATCAAAATGGATGGATGGCGTGGATAAAACACATACATCATGGTAGCCCTACAGAACCCCTGCTAGGACGATCCATCTCTACCAAGATCCTGATGGGGGTAGTACCCAATCCGCGTCCGAATATAATAATCCTGATCCTATTCTCAGTGGTCCGGGCTTGGACAGAGCTTGGCCACCTAATCCGGGCGTTGACAAAGAGAGGCATTCATACTCCGGTACAGTGTGATGGAAGATACGCAGGCACTTAGAAATTACACAAGTAGCCAGCTTAAACATTCCAAATCACCTATGTGGACGTATCATGGACATAAATTATACTTATTTAATTATTTAATTATCGGATTGGTGTACATTTTTCTTAGGTAAAAAATAGAGAAATATTGAATGATCTTATTTACACAAACAAGTTTCCATGAATCAGAGATTAGGATCGTTCAAACAATCCAACCTTGGGATCTTCACTTGAAGACAGTGGGCTCCACAACCTGGATGGTTTTCTTTGAATAGTATATTCCACATTTGCATTCGACTAGGCCTGACCATGATGTATGTATTGTATCCACACCATCCATCCATTTTGAGAGATCGTATTATGGCATTATCCAAAGAATGAGGCTGATCAAAAGCTCTAGTGGACCCACCACAGAAAAAAGTGGGGAGAGTGATTCCCACCATTAAAAACTTCTAAGGGCCACAAAGGTTTTCGACTAAGCTGATATTAGTGTTTTCCCTTCTTCATGTCTGCGTTAACACATGAACGGGTTGGATCTCAAATAAACATCACGGTGGACCTTAGGAAGGTTTCAACGGTGGGCGTCACTCTCCCCACTGTTTTCAGTGGTGGGTCCACTCCATCCTTGGATCCTTCTCATTCTTTGGATAATTCCCTAAAATGATCTCTCCAAATGAATGGACGGTGTGGATACACAACATATATCATGGTGGGGCCCACAGAACTTGGTGACGTCACTTCAGTAGTAGCTAATCCGCGTCCATCAACGTCACACGCGGAATGACCTTGCATCGGGTAGAACAGTCAAACCGGTATAATGGTGGGCCCGCAGAACGTTGACATTATGGTGGGGCCCGCAGAGCATTGACACCAGCTAGCTGGCTGATATGTTTGGCGGTCAATGGCAAACCGCGTCCAGCTGTGGTGTGGTATAAACACGAAAACTGCACCAGGAAGATGATATTAACTGACTTTTCCGTTACCATTTGGACCACTCATTCTTTCACTATTAACCGTAGCCATTAATTAGATGGTTAGGATTGCTTAATCAGTGTGATTTTGAAGACAAACTTTATCCAAAATGGGCCCCACAATTTGGATGGTCTGGATAGTACACACATTTGAGGAGGATGAGTCACCATGTGGATCCATGGGACTGGAAGAGAGAGAGAGAGAGAGAGAGAGAGAGAGAGAGAGAGAGAGATTGATTCTTTAGAGAGAGAGAGAGATTGATTCTTTAGAGAGAGAGAGAGAGAGAGAGAGAGAGAGAGAGAGAGATTCTTTCACGTAACCCACACACGGTTAGCCATGCGGTCAAAGTCAAACTTCTACTTTGATCAAAGCCGAAGTTCCCTTGTATGTATTCATGTCCGAACCGTCGAAGTAGATAGGACAGAAAACAGGCTCTCTTCAAACGAGGAAATGAAGCTCCTTTACATGAACTTCTTCTCATTGCTGCTGATTCTTCATACAACATCGATGGTGGTGGACGTTGCTGCCATTGAGTCTACGAACATCGATAACAACCAAAACGTTCGCAATTCCTGCATGTCCGTGGCACTCCATGATTTCTACTCCATCGCAAGCAATGCACCGCAACCGTCGAAAAGATCGTGTGATTATCAGAGCCATGATACCGGAGCTACCTCTAACGGTATGATCTGTGTCCCCCATCTCTCTCTCTCTCTCTCTCACTTACCTGTTTTCTCTGAATATCTGTGTGATCATACAAGTGATATTACACCACATCGAGTTGCACCCCTTTTTTTTTATCTTGCCAATCTATTCATCAGGTGGGTACACGCAAAAATTTTGATGTGTGGGCCACCTGATGACTGGACCGTAATTTTTGGCAGCTGCTGATCTTCGTGGTGGGGTCACCCTTTCGGAAGCGGCTTGGGTGGTGACCCCAACACTACTATCCATGTCATCCATCCATTTTGCCAATTCATTTTAGGGTATGTGCCCAAAAATGAAGCAGATCCGAAGCTCAAGTGGACCACACCATAGGAAAGAGTGGGGTAATGACACCCACCATTAAAAACTTCTTAGGGCGCACCGTAATGTTTATTGGTCATCCAACCTGTTGATAAGGTTACACAAACCTGGATGAAGGGTAAAAAACAAATATTAGCTTGATCCAAAACTTTTGTTACCTCCCAGAAGTTTTTAATGGTCGGCATCCAATCACCATTGTTTCTTGTGGTGTGGTCCATCTGAGATTTTGATCTTCTTCATTTTTGGGTTCATGCCCTAAAATGAGCTGACAAAACGGATGGAAGGAGTGGATAATATACAGATATCATGGCAGGCCCCACAATACCCAACATCACCTAGTTGGGTGGTGTTAGGAACACGCTTGATCCTGGTCCTACATCAGACCCCTTCACTTGAAAAAAAAAAAATTTGTTCTCGAGTTTGGTTCATGGTATGTGTTCAATTTACTTGAGTTCTTCGACATATTTAGTTCACAATATGTATTCAACTTCGGTTATCGACATTTATTAACATCTTCTTTGTATCTTGTTATAGGCTAATCTGGTTTCTCCTAAACACTGGCCGCCTGAATAGTTGTTACTTAAACTACCATATTCTTTGTTGCAACACTCATTCCGAGTAGTTTAGGTAATGGTAACAAGTCAATTTTAGGTTTAAGAACTCAGACATACACAGGCTTGGTTGGTAGATTGACTCTTGGTGTTGTTGGAGACAAACTCAACCTGAGAAAAATCAATCTCTTATATAAGAGACAATTCATCAGGAATTTTAGTGATCATAATTGTCTTAAACTCCTATAACACAGGTTTTACATCTTTTGAAACGGTCGCAAACATCACTCACGTCTCTTTAGAGTGATTGATGAAATCCCATTCGTTTACAAGATTCTGCTCGTCCACTTTAGAAATATCGGATTGGTTCTGCACTTCCATAGGGGTCACACGTATGCCACCGATGAATCTAGTGGCCTGTCGTAACTCCTTTTCGACTGGGTTGGCTCTCGCCTACAAACAATGAGATTATTTGTTTACAAAAACTCTCATCGATAGACTATCCAGGCGACGATTTTGGTATTGTTGGAACAATACCTAATCGTAATCTTGAAGAAGGAATTGTGTGTAATAACTGCTTCATCCATGGCCACATGTGGATTGGTGTTTTCATCTGTCTCATTCGCTTGAGTTGAAGTTGTTCCCACCAAACTGAAACTTCATCTTTCAACTTGTAAGCCACAAGTTTAACCCTCTTCTCTTAAACGACATCCATGTAGTCGAAGAGTCGTTCAACTTCAAGCAACCAATCGAGGAAGTCCTCGATGTGGAGTTGACCGATGAAACTAAGAAGGTTGACTTTCATCCTAAATTCCAAATCCATCTGATCTATCCGATCAATGCCTCATCCGAGATGTTGGGAAATCATGTCATTAGATCCCACCTTCTCAGAAGTGATTTTTCAATTCACCGCTGGCATCACCTTATGATCAACGTGATTACAAATTTCAGTACCTATCGGGAGCGGATCACCGCCATGAGGATAGAGTTTCCCTAGGGCCTCTGTCATGCGATCCACGATAGCTTGCAACCCTTGCATGAATTGTTGATACTCTTATTATGCCACTTCAAAAGGCATCATTAATGTTAAAGGATAATCCCCTTGAGCATTGTCAATGGGATTGTGCCCGACTCGTCGTTAGAAGCCACCGATCCGAGAAAAAGCCTTGCTCTAATAACAATCCTACATAGGGCAAGATATAACTGGGTCACAAGCACATCTAGTTCAAAGAATTAATTATGAATAGAAACAAATTTTCGTTCAAAGTGTGGATAGTAAATCAATCATAACTTTTGATTCATGCATCGTCATGAAACACATGACCTATGATCTTTATGTAATGATGCTTCAGGGGTCAACTGGGTTGTTATGTTGGCAATTCTTCCATTTTGCCAGAAAATGCACCCCCTTTAGTTCAACATTATGAATTTAGGAAAATATATTATTTTTTAATAATTTCTAATTTTGTCATATTTCTTTATTTTAGAGTTTTAAGATTTTCAACTTTTTATAAATTTCTTATAATAATGTTAGGAATGGTCTAGTAGGGTTTATCTAGACATTTCTGTTTTTGGCAAATTAGGCTTTAAAAGAGTTTTGCTGGATTTAGGAAATTAGACTTTAGAAAAGTTTTGCTATTTTGGGTAATTTCGAATTAGGTTTTAAGTTTTCTTTATTAGTGGTGTAATCGAACAATTATACACATTATTTAATAAAATATCCAAATTTCCTCTCTTATTTTCATGTGGACTCAAGAACTCTCCTTATGGAATTAAGGTTTTAACCACTTGAGGAGGATGAATCTTTCGCTTATTGTTTCATGCTCTTTCTGCATCAGAATCAACAATGAATGGTATGGTCCAACCTATTGGCCGGTCTAATCATCAAGTAGGATGCCATCATATAAAAGAGTAGATTGGTTAAAGATCCTCGTGAGCCAAATTGATTCATTACACATACGTAGTTTAAGACACCTTTTGAATTCAAGTCATGTTTCAATTATTTAAACCATTTATATGATGGAACTTGTTGTACATGAATGATTAAAAAAAAAAAAAAAAAACTAAACAGGCTATTTCAACCTTTGTTTATTTAATCCTTTTCCTCATTTGGTTAACCTTGGCTCGTATTAGACTTGTAGTGCATGACTTGGGTTGGACCTTTTCAGCCTAATTAAGGTTAGGCCAGGGCTGAGCTAGGGTTATCCCCTCCTATTTTCACCCTATTATTGGGCTTTTGATTTGCAAGTGGGCGCTATTTACACCTGCCCTGATGTACTCCACATTAGCCAACGAGGAGCCGTCATGTGTCAGCACAGTCATATGGAAGATGAGAGAGAAACTTACTCTAAGAAAGACTGCTAGTGGTTATTTGCCAAAAGAGTTAATTCTCGTAATCATACGCATAGCTACGATGAAAAAGGTGATCATCTCTCACATGACATGTGACGAGTACATGGGACACGTGCAACACTTGACATGTTAAGGAAGTTTCTAAGACTTATCGTTGCCTAATTCTTTGTAACTAGCATACGCATGGCATGACCATCTTGGATCAACTAAAAAATAATAATAAAATAAATGGACATTTAAAACTTTTTCAGAAATCATAAAAAATTAGGAGCGAACAATGGAAAGCCATCTGAAATTAGAAACAAATCACATATGATGACGTGACCTAGCAAGGAATCCAGATCCTAGTAGGATACGACTGCTGCGTAATCATGAGATTCATATACAAGTCAAGAAATTTTATTCATGTCCATCACCTCTTAGATGTCTATAAAAGTAGCACCTGAAGAAGAGCTCTACCCCTGCCAACACAAATCAATCAATTCTTTACAGCTCTACGCTGCTTGTCGTCCTCCATAGACAATTATTAATTTACCTTATTAGCTTAGTTCATCCACTTTTGTCTAGATATGCTATAACATGTTTAGAGTTATTAGTTCTTAGCTTAGATTCACTACTATTCACACATCACTGCAGTACGCACTTCGAGTAGCTTAATATTCATGAATTCCTTGATTATCGAGTTCTTACTTCATACATCTTTAATTACATCCTACTAACTTCACGTCATGATCGTCTCACAACTGTCTGGTATTTTCTATGGTCATTTTTTGTAACAACCTAGTTTCCGAAATACGAGTATACTACTCATTTTTCAAAAACCCGAGTGTTATCCCTTAAAGATAGTCTAAATTTTACGTATATTTTTTTCTTTTCTTTATTAGAGTTAGCAGTTTAGCAAAATAGAAATAAATTAAGCATAAAAACAAGTTTAAATATACATAACTAAATATTCGTGTTGCTGCCCGAAAGCTTATACAAACCAATGTCTTAAGTTTTTATAAATACATGAAAATACAAATTCAACATAAATGAAATATATAATCTAGAGTCACAAGGTCATCTAGCTCCTCATATTCCACATGAGCGCCAACATGCGCATCAAATATGTCTCCTGCACACTGAAAATCATTTAATAGCGTCAATGACTATTGCAGTGAGGTATAAACCCCAAGATTTATCAACCACCATGGTAATTAAGCATAATTGTCATAGCAATCTAAATTAAATATTTTACAATGACTATCATAATAATAAGATAGAGTTCATCAGATGCGCAAACGTTAAATAAATTTCACAATGATATTCTTATTTAAATGCATAAATGCATGCACATGCTCACAGACCTGAGTATCACATTCAGCTAACAAAAGGTCGCCCAAGGAGAACTAGTCACTTGAAAAAATACTCAATGTACATCCAATGGGCACTAGTCACCAGGAAAAGTCCATGCAAAAAGGACAACCCATGGTAGTCAAATGCACGCGATGATGACTTCCGATCACTCAGTAAAGTACTTTAAGGTATAACCCATAATGACCCAAGAAAACTACACGTCTTATATCAACCACTCGATAAAGTTCGCATGTCATGAAATGCATGATTAGCCCAACCATTATTAATCCAATTACAACCAGCTAATTTGTGAAAGCTTAAAGGTCACTATGAGGGTTTGTCACCTAATATAGGCTAATAACTCATTATAACATATCCCATTTCATCATTCTCAATTCATGGGCCTCTAATAAACATCCCATTTCATCATCCTCGACTCATGGGTCTCTAATAAATATGATGTTTTAAAGGTAACCTCTTTAACTAGTAGCCAACCATGGTTTGACAAGTGGAATTTACCATCGCAAGATTATATGCAAATAGTCCATCAAAGCAACATAGGGTAATCATTCCATTAAAACCGCACGGGGCAAATATTCAATCAATGCATGATGCGATAGAAATGGATTATTCTCAAAAGCCACATAAGCATAAATGATCTACATTATGGTAAATCCATGATAAAATTTTATTTAATTCGATACACAAAAATGACCACTAGTTCGATGACTTTAAAAAACCACCATCAAGTAAGCACAAGTGGCAGAACAAGCCACATGCAATGTCGTTAGCACTTACATATATAAAGTACGCATCTTAAACCAGAATAGGGATATTAGATATCCATATATAGCATGCTAAAAATACTTGAATTTAAATATAAACATATTGTATTGATGAAGAATTACTAAAATAGAACTAACATTTATCATCATTTCCATAGAGCACTATATTAAGTAATCAACAAAATAAATGAACTAAGTTAATATCATAATATGAAAAAACTTGAAGGGTGATCCTCACTCTCATGTTGCATTTACTTTTGAGTATTTGTTGGAATACGCACGCACGCTTTAGGATTGAGTCCTTGTTGCGAAATTTGATCCAACTCGACTTTGAATTTGATTGCTAACTAGCGACAACCAACTTAGGTTCACACTATTTTCTCAGTAGTGCTCTCCTATTTTCTCTTTCTTCTTTCTTTTCTATTCTTCTTCTTCTCTCTCTCTCTCTCTCTCTCTCTCTCTCTCTCTCTCTTTCTCTACTGAAAATCTACCCCATCTAGAACTTAAAAATCGAACCCGACCTTGTCCAGATGGGCTTGGACAAGCTCCACTCAACTTAGACAACTCAATTGTCTGGCTAACTCGCCTATAGACTCAGTCTGAGTCAACCAGGTGTGGCATGACTCACGGACCCTCTTCTACTACTACTACTACTACTTCTTCTTCTTCTTCTTCTTCTTTTTTTACACACGCACCCGACACACACACCCATACACGTTGTAGTGGAATTTCACCACCTATGGGTTTCGAACCTAAGACCTCATGTTGAAACTCCTAAGAGTCTACCACTGAGGCAAGGACTGGAACCCTCTTCTACTTCTTCCTTCTTCTTCCTTTCCGTCTTCTCTCTCTCTTTCTCTCTCTCTCTCTCTCTCTCTCTCTCTCTCTCTACTGGAAATCTAGGCACTCACCCGACCTGTAACACCCCGTACTTTTCGGTACTCGGGTGTTACTGTATAACCAAATTTAGAATAGTGCAGGCCTGGTGTAACACTCCGAATTTTCAGGGGCCATGTATGAACTCGGCCTCCGAATTCCCAGGTGTCGCTTATAATCTAATTATGGTAATTTGTACATAAATCAGTTTAAGTGAGCAATAAAGGAATCGACTGGAACATAAACCACAACTACAACTAATCTACTGAAACAAATACGACTAAGAAATACAAGTCTATAAGAATATCAAACAGGTCGCACAAGGCGTCGCCCGACAAATTTTTTATAAAATAATGTCCAAAAGAAATGGTGCACTAGATCCACAACTCAACAACCCATAATCAACCCGCATAGTCTACAATGAACTGCCCATGAGGTGGAAGTAGGAAGCTCCTCCTCCTCATCCATGATCACCTTGCTCCGCTCGTCGAGCTCCGCCTCACGTGCATCTAATTAAGGGTCTGGTTGGTATTTTAAAACACCGTCCCAAAGTGAGAGTGAGTAGCTAACTCAGTGGTTACTATTAGCCTTAAGTAATAATAAAAATCAATTATATGATGAATTTAATAAAAGACATACATTCACAAATTTCTAACTAGTCTTGTTAATGCATATGCATATGTTATGATACGATGTGTGCCCTCGCAACAACATTCTCTCGAGCGATTTCGTCTAATGATCGCGCATGACCAACACTCCTTCATTACAACCTGAACTACCAAGTCGCCAACCTAACTACTGTGATGCAATCATGAATATGTTAGCCGAGTTTTTAAATTAATTTCGTTCATCCAGCAAAATGGGAAAACCGGTACACCCTACGTATCATTGCTCTTAACTGGTTGCGAGGCCAAGGCCCCTTAACGTGCGAGGCCAGGACCCCGCGATCCTTGATCCCAACGGGTTCCCCATCCCCGATTTCAAGCACATGGGGAGTGCTGAGAAGAGGGATCACTCACAGTCACTACGGGGAGGCTCGTCACCCCAGCGTAGACTGACAGCTCGGACACAGTACTGTCCCATTCCACCATGCCTAGCTCTCGAGTCAGTGGATCGGTTTCAAATGATTATTAATAGGCTTCAGTGGTTGAAGGGTGTTCCAGGTTCCATACAGGCGTGAGCAGACATGGTTAACAAACATGGTTGGTAAGTAAGCGAACTAGACCGTGTAAGTTCAGGCCAAGTGCATGACGGACGACATCGAGTACAAGCAACCCATGTAGTCTAACTACTGTCGCCCATTCGCATCCGCCCAAACCCGCTGGTTTAGCCGCATGATAGTCCTACTAATGGGACTGCCTTCTCCTACTTCAGTTCCCTGACCAACCTAGCGGTCTATGACATTCAATAATACTTCAACGAATCAGAATTCATCATCTAATACAAGTGATGTCATGCACTCATACATTAAACATATAAATTTAGATTTATCTACAATTGCAACCACTAATAATAATATGAAATAAATGCGTATGTGTGTTGTGTGGGGTTAACGAAGAAATAAAGAGCTACACATCATTCATAGGATAAATGTACAACAAGGATTTATGCAATCATGCATGCCACAAGAAAGGTTATACTAGGATTGGATACGAGATGATCATATCTTACCAAATCAATCTTAATCATGTTGAAGAGCAAATAAACAATGCTCAATCATGTCATAGAATTTAGTAAAATCATATATGGGATGAACATGCCACACCAAAATTAAACCCAATCATGTTGAAGAATCAATAAACAATACTTATTCATTTTATAGAATTTAGGGGGACCTATCATGTAGGGTCTTGGCTAGGCTCTCTCTAGATTACTCAAGCACCTCATCCTAACATTCATAATCATTATGCTCATAGTAAAATTGGTGCTAGGCCACCTAAGGATAATAGTCCGCACCTTGTGACTAACCACTCGATTCATGGTGCTCGTAGGGTTATGGTGTTAGGAAATCATCGTTGAAATGCCTAATTAAGCATACACGCTTATAATAATTGGAAAGAATTAAACACAAAACCTAAATCTACAAACATAACTTAATACTTACCTTCAATCGTCGCCAAATCGACACCAATGAAGGACAGGGTTGCTATAGAGGAGATGAGAGGGTAAAGGTGCACAAACCCTCATGTTCCAAGCTTTCCCTCTCTCTTCCTCCTCTTTTTTCCTCATTCTCTCTTTCTCTCTTTCTTTTCTCTAGGGTAAATTCGTATAGGGAGAGGGGTGCCCCAAAGAAGCCCTTATATAGGGCCAGATTTGGTGTAAATGGTTCCAAGGGCTAGGTTTTTACTATACTAATCCTATGGGAGGGTCTTTCTAACCTCTAGGGCCCACTATGGGGCGTACATATTAATATACACCGTAGGATAGTTAGCCCTAATGATGATCTATGTAGGGATATGATTAGCCCGCCATTTGGATACGCCGATCAACAAATATGATTAGAAGTTTGTTCAATGGCCACCAATAGTCGATCGGGGCTGCGGTTATACGGATATGAGTAGAAAAATATTTTTACTCCACGTGTGAAGTTTGGTCGTAAACCACCGGTCTGAAATCCTCAACTTTGCATAAGAATGGACGACCCAATTCACTTAAGTTTCAGCTTCTTCCTTTAGAGTATTTGTACTTCTCATACACTCGTCCTTTGGCTCAAATTAAGCGGTTCTAGATAGTATTTGGGTTTGACTCTCGCGATGGACGTCAAGCCCAGTAAGATGGACATTATTCTATAGTTTTAAAACTAGTGGCCCACCAACGAGCGGTCTAGAGCGTGTTTAGAAAATCGAGCCATTTTTGGAATGAATTAGGTATTGAGATTTCTCGTGGGCAATGATTAAGGTTTGGATTAACTATGTTCATAGTGTGACTTATTTATAGCCAGTGAAAGTGGAGATTTGATCATAATTACTCTAAACCGTCGGTTTTAGGCTAGAAGAGTAACGGGGTTGATTTGATCTATTAGTCAAGATCCGGGTCTTATCTGACCTGGCTTCGGTTAGATCTTTAATTTAGTTATGATTGTCTTGATTAGTTAGCGATGTGTTAGTTAGATTTTGAGCCCTATGTGAGTAAATCATGGGGCTAGACTTAATATTCAGATGATTGGGCGGATTCGTTAGCTTCCTATGGCTGATTAATCGGGCTTGTGCGGTTCTTTACTAGTTTCACCCGTGTATAAACTAACATTAAGTGCTAATAGTCAGTAACTGATAATATAAGTTAATTACATAAAAAAATTTAAGGATTTTTGAAAATCCAGGATGTTACACCTAGCTAGATGAACATTTACGTTCATCCTAGCCAAAATCCAACCATTGAAAACAGTACCAATCCATACGTCAAATTATCTATCCGTCGATTTTTAAGATGGATCGTCATACTGCCAAAGAGACCTATCTTCTTAGGATCCACCGTTTGAAAACATAGATTGGGTTACCTGGTTTCATATCCAACTCCCGGATCACACCTAAGCGTTCTTTAATATCCCAATGGTTACTAAAAATTTAATGTTAGTCAATCTATTGTCTGAATGCTCAGTAAATCATGATTTAGCAATTAAAAATTTATGTGGTGTAGCTCGCACTAGTGCAAAGCAACCCTAAAGTTAGGATAGATAGCTGAATGACTCATAACGAGTAGCCTCACTTCCTACATAGGTATAATAATAATGATGAATAAATAAATAAACAATGCATAGACGATATTGGTTAAATATTAATAATATAAAATCATGAAATGGGTAGTCATGCAAAGTGGGACCCACAACATGATGTACATATATATACATATAATAATAATAAGAATTAAAATTAATATATTAAGTGAATAGAAACACATGATGGTGTATTTGAGCATAAAAAGGATTCCTTAGGACATTTTGACCGTTGATGGTCGAATTGGAACAAATCCGACCGTTGGATTAACACAATTGACAATAAACAGGCCTTAATCCGTTCGTATGGCCCACCTGAACTTTGGGTCTGACGATATTTGGTCAGAGGCCCTTAGTAGGACCCGTACAAACGAATGGAAGGAGTGGATTTCCTACAAACATCACGCTGGACCCCACACAAATGTTGCGTGTGCACCATAGGTGGTGCACTCGCCGTGCACGGATCCGGAGAGGCCGGTCAGACGCCTCTGACCCGCACTTTCCAAAACAAGAGATCTCTCTCTCTCTCTCTCCGGTTTACACAGCGGACGGACGGACGTCCGTTTGGAACGTCCGTGGCCCACCATGACCTCCCACCTAGACGATCCAGACCGTCCATCGTGTCCGGGGCTTGGGTCCCACCAAAAAAAAACCTATCTTACACGTTGAAATATGCGTGCGTAGGCACAATCCTTGCCGCAAGTGAGCCCGAAAGCACAAAGTTCCCAAAAAAGGAAACTGTCCATTGCCAGCTGAGCAATCCGCGTGCGCCCTCATCCTCGGATCTTAGCCGTCCATGGGAAGAAGATCCTGGCCGTCCAATGCCAGCTGATCCAGCTGTGTGAATAAAAGAAAAAAAAAAGAGAATGAGAGAGAGAAAGGAAACCGGCCGAGAGCTCCACCCTTCGAACCCACTGCCCAAAGCTTCTCTAAACTTCATATAGGCGCATTCATAAGCTTCATATGATCCATCTAACCTGTCCATGAAAACCGAATTGAAGAAAACATTGCCGTCTAGAAGTTGCCATTAGAGCACCATCTTCTTCTCGGCAAACCATGGTTCCTGAGTTGCTGCAGGCCACCTTCTGATGCGTCTGGGAGGAAAGGAATGAAGAAGATGAGGAGAAAAGAGAAGAAAGAAACGAAAAGAAAGGAGAAGAAGGGAAAACGGGGTGGAGAGGTGCGGCTGTTGCACCGCACCATCTTGACCCGACCGCTGCCGAGTCAAGCCAGGTTGAAAGTCCATTTCTGGACGTTTCAGCAGATGAAGAGAAGAAGCAAGAAGAGGGAAAAGGAAAAGAAGGAAGAAGGAAAAGAGACAGAGAAAGAGGAGAGTAATGTGGGTGCGTGGGTTGTTGCCCTCCAACCCAAACTCGAACCGAGCTAGCCTGACTCGCTGCCGAGTCTGGCGTGCGAGTTGGGCCTGGGTTGGTCTAGAAAGCCTGCTGGTTCGGTCCAGGAAAAGGAGAGAAAAGAGAGGAAATAGAGTAGGAAGAAATAGGAGAAAGAGAAAAGAAAGGAAAAACAGGAGAGAAAGCTGCTGCTCATAGTGGTGCTGCACCACACTGACTTGCACCAAGTCATCGCTTGACTCGCTGTCAAGTCCAGCAGTGTGAGTCGGATCGGGTCATGGCTGCTCGAGTCCGGACTGAGTTCTGACTCTGTGAGGTCACCCTAAGAGCAAGTTCCGATAAGGTAGGTGATGGCAAGTGCTGTCGAACCAGTGGCTAAGGAAGGAAGTTGAGGCGCTGATTATAGACCTGGTCCGAGGTGTGCAGTCGCATCGTCCTACTGCTTGTGTCGCTGATCTGAAGGGAAGATTGTGAGACTCTCGGGCTGAGCTCGAACCAAGTCTGAAACGACTTGGGCTGCATGAACCTATGGCAAGTCATCCACGACCACAACTAGTTAGTTAAACCCATTCTCTCTTTCTTTTAAAATCATCTCTGCTATTACTCAAACTAGATGGCTTGGTGACTTGATGTAGAACCGAGTTATTTAGCTATTTTTGGATCTAGCAGGCCATCCAGCCTCTGAGTTAGTAACTCAAGGTTTTTCCCTACTATTGAGATGAACTCTGGATGAACTAAAGTGTAGGCTTAATGCACTCAAGTTGGACCTGCCTCGGGCCTCCTTGTCACTAGATGAAAGAAAAATCCAAGCTAAACCAAGCCTAGATAGCTAGGAGATCAAGTTCACCGGGTTAGATCCATGAGTCGGGATAAAACAAGCTGAACCAAACTTATAAGTAAATGAATTGTTGCAATTATCCCTAGGATTCCTATCAACGGAGTTATTGATCTCAATTCTTAGTCCCTCGTATTAAGAATGACATAGGTGTTCAATCAAGCGACATTGAATAGGGGACTGTCTCAACTAATTGAGGGAACTTGGATTACTCTAAAAGAAAAACCATGTAAGGGAATTTGACTTGAGAGGTGATAAATTTTCCCCTTAAACTTTCTATTTTCAAATTGGTTTAAGTTATAGTCTTTATCAAATGTTAAAATTGTTGTCTCATAGCATGCGAGCTCTTACATTAGTATGAATTCTTAAGATGTGATTTATATCTGATTTATGGTCGATAGTTGTGAACCGTGATTGCATGCGATAGTTACTTACGCAATAACTCTCATTTTAATGGATAGTTCGCATCGTGAATTATTATAATTATTATGCTTACCTTTTATCTACCATGCCACAATTATATGCTTTCTCATGGATTGTTGTGAGTCGCTATAGATCTTTATTCACTACGCTTACTAGCGGGTGATACCTCTTGTATACGTGAACCCATGCTTAGGATGTAACAAAATGGAGTGTGCTAAGGAATGGGCCCTTGATTTAGAGGTTATAAGAGATATGGAACGTTAATGTGAGATTTACCATCTATAGGGCATACGGCTTGAATGGCTTGAAACGACCTCTTTAACCGCTCTGATTTACTCTTACCTGACCCTTTGCTAACTTGATTAATATTCCAAACATTCCTTTACCGCTGCGATTTAACATCTGTCTCACGTTTTGATGATTTCCTTACGTGCCTTTGATGGCTTATACCATGCAATGGGAATCCCTACTCATTGAATTTGATTGGCCACTGATCGATGGGTTCCATTAAGCATCCTAAGGTGGGGGAATCTCATGAGTCGAGGATGATGGTCATGGGACGCTATACCCGAGTTGTCGGCCTACGCTGGGTGACAAGCCCCCCTGTAGTGACTATTAAGTTACTTAAATTGGCTGACTGTAATTAGATTAATAACGGTTGGCTAATCATGCATTCATAGTATATTAGAGATGACAGGTCGCTAATTCTGGATGCTGTAGCACGTGCCTTAGAATTGTTAGGGTATCGTTTTGCTAGCTCCCAGACCATCGACTATCAACCCATTATTCCAACTGGATGATCATTCCCAGGTCGATGATCGCATGGGTGACGAGCCCAAGTCCGACTAGATGTGCATCCCCAGGTCGATGTGCATTCACGCATCCATGCATATAAAAAGACTGCATCATGTTTTGTTTTGATTGCCTTGTCATTTTAACTATGCTTAGCTAAGGCGGCGATGTGTAATCTTGAGAAAAATTCACACTGAGTTGGCTACTCATCCATCAAATATATAACCGTATAGGTAGCACAGGTGGCTTAAGTGATATGTAAGTTCAGACTGATGAGGAGCCGTCTTAGTAGTTAAGGATTCGGGGTTGTACCTGTTAAGGAAGCTACGCGATCTTACAGCTTTCGTTTATATGCTTTTATATATTTCTCATGTATGTAAATCTTAAAAGGTTAACGTGGGGACATTGGTTTGTATAAGTTATTATGGGCAAACTCTTGTATACTCTAAATGTAAATAAAAATTTTTCTTTATGCTGACTTGTCCATTCTACATTTATCTGCTAACTCTGATAAAAGAAAAAGATTATATATATAATTTGGCTCTTTTAAGTTAACACTCGGGTTCTTGGGAAACGGGTCATATACTCGGGTCTTAAAAACACGGGGTGTTACACGACCAATCCCAAACCCAACTCGGTACAGACTCCCAACTCTTACCATGACTCGAATCGAGTCAAGGTAGCCTGACTCGGTAGCAGCGGGACTCGGTTGCGACTTCCACCTTTCCTTTCTTATTTCTTTTGTTACTCCCTCTCCTTTCCTTCTTTCTCCCTCTTTGTTGAGGGTCAAATATTACATATTAGACTCCAGTTATTACCTAGTTTTACGAACATGATATCGTTTAATGCTATATTTTAATTGTGTTTGTGTTGCAAGGTGGATTTATGAGCTTGAACTAAAAAAAGGTGCTAAAAGCATGGATTTAATGCTCAAAAATCACTAAGGCAAGGGATGGACCCCATGGGACCGAAATCGAATGATTTACATGCCAGAGATCTAAGGAAATCAAGAAATTGATGTTAAATGGCCTGAAAGTCATCTAGAATGTAAGATCACACGATTCCCACTATCTATTCGGCTCGAAATTTTATATCTGACTTGAGGACCATAAATTAACGGTACACGTTGAATTTCAGTCATTGGATCTTTGTAGAAGTGGTCCAATGGAGTGTATTAGCCACTAAAGGACCGTCTCGGCCATCCTTGGCAGATTAGAGAAAAATTTAACCGGTTGAAAGATCTTGAGAAATGAGGATTTGTGGTAAAATTTCACTTCTTTTGGATGGTACAGTAGGGAGAAACGAACGACAAAAGTTCCTAAAAGGGAGAGTGGTAAATTTGTAAATAAACAAAACTCCATATGCATGCAAGTAAGGGAGAACAGAGGTTTGCTTCGACGGTGGGTAGTGCCTCATCACAGGTGGATGGTGTGGCCCACATAGAGTTCGAATTTACTTCATATTTTGACCCATGGGCTTACACATTACTAAGAAGATGATGCGCAAATTAGATCTCCAAGAATATCCTTAGAAGTGGGCCCCACCTATTTTTTGAACAAAACATCTAAAAAGTGTCCTTCTGCATGTTGCGTTAGCGGGTGACAAAACCTGAATTTAAAGATGGTTTTACCTCATCTTCTTGCTTCAATTGTGGGCTACCTGATCAGAGCATATACCCCATACTTGAGGCCATAATCGATCAAGACCTTGTGAAAACAATGAATGGGATGGATTTCCAGGAGGACACCCTGAATGGGCCCCACCAGATTCGCAGGCTGAACTGCTGCGCCAACAGATCTCATGAACTGTGAGACTCCTCACGCCCAAAAATCAGAAGGAAACTCCTTCCTTCTTTCCGTCGAAACAGATGGATGGACTGTGTCTATTCGAAATTTAGTGCGGCCCACCATCACGATAACTCCATTAGATCCGAACCACTTAAAGTCCATGGAAGACAAATTTGATCCCAACCGTGAATGTCAGAAAGATTAGATTCAAATTCCCATCACAACAGGAACACCGTTCCTCCTTATTATGCAAACAGATTATAAGGAAGGGAATACTCCGCTTTCCCTGCTGTGTAAGGTTTATGCACGAGACATCCCGCGGCCAAAAGACGATCGGGAACGTCCATTGAATGGCCCCCCTATAAGAAGATCTCCCTTAGACATCAGATGGAAATGATGGCTTCAACCACTCCGCAAAATCGAGATCATGCGCAGGTCAGGTGCTAAGCTTTTCGGTGCACAAACAAAAGTTCTGTCAGCAAGGACTGATAGCACCTGCATATGTAGAAGGTTCTGGATTTCCAAACCCTTATAAATACACCCCTCCCTCTAGGATATAGGGATCAGCTGGGACATGAAGCAGAGAGAGAGAGAGAGAGAGAGAGAGAGAGAGAGAGAGAGAAGTCATGTAGAGCAACTTTTCTAAACAGAGTTTTTTCTCTCTCCCCAGTTTTTGTTGATTTATGTTTTTTTTTGAGATTTAGTTTAATCATGGTCATGATTTGTTAAACTTCTTAGATAGGGATAAGAGGTGAAGTTTGTAGTGTGATAGGATTGGTTCTATGTCCTTGATTCATGCGTTACTGAACTGACTTTGATTATAGTTTGATTATGAGGAATATTCGTAGTTTTTAATGGTTTATTATGACTTAAAATTATAATGGATCTATGATAGCTTCGGGTATGTTCTTTGCATTATAGGGATTGTGAACATGGGAGCCTTGTTGTTCGCCATCATCTCATGGGCATGGTTGGATAATGGAACCCTTCCTAATGTTCATAAATTTCTTAGATTGGATATGGATTAGTTAAGTTTTGTTGTTTGCTTTGTCTCATGGACATAGTTTTGTGATGGAATCAATTCTAATTCTCATACCTCTCACCTCTTGAAAACTGGATCAAAGGATGTTCAGATTGGTTTTTAATGAAATATCTTCCAACTGGATGAAGATAAGACTCTCATTCTAATTGTGTTCGTGAATCAAGCATAGATCTCCCTGATCTCTACAAGTAGATCCTTGGAATCCCTAGTTTCCCACCTTTAAATTTTACAAGTTTTAGTCTAATACCATTATTCCCTTAATTTTCCCTAATTTAGTTTACATTGTCGCCTAGTTTTAGTTCAAGTTATTTTCAGATTACGTACAAGGTTCAATCCCTGTGGATTCGACCTCAGTCTTACCGAGATTATTACTACATCACAACCCTATACTTGGGGTGTGAAAACTCTTCCACTGAGTGGGAGTGGGACCGGACTCGATCAAATCATGCAGCGACTTGAACCGAGTCGACTCAACTCGATGTGGCTGTTAGAGCAGTCTCTCTTTTTTCCCTCAACCTCATTTCTCTACCTCTCTCTCCCTCCTTACTCCTCTCTTCTTCTACTTCTCTCTCTAATGGAAAGCCCCTGATGGGACGCTGGACTCAGCCCGACATACAGCAACTTGGACCGAGTCGACTTGACTTGATGCGGCATCTCGGTGCGGCCCCTCAAGTTGAAATTTCTCTCTCTTTCTAGCTTTCCTCTTTTGGAATGGTTTCCTTAAAAGGCAGGTTTTAATAGGCCCTATTAGTCTATTTTTAGAGGCTTCTATTCCAACTAATCGGCGGATTAGTTACAGGTTTAGTCATATAAGCCAACAAGATCTACGATGATCTTACCATATTCTAATAGCATGGCTACGATTAGACTGTATGAATCGACTTTTGGGACACTGTCCAACCTAACGGACAGCTTAGATCAGACAAAGGGGCCCACTCAAAGAGGATGGGTTTTCATGCTAAACGAAGAAGATGCCTCTGCTGGTAATGGCGGATTGTGATTGAAGGGCCGAACTTATGATCCGATGCATATGGATGGCATGGATCTAACCCTTGATCATTTTGGGACCCACCATTTATCTACATAGTCCCCAAATATCGTGAACCACAAGAATCCCCGCCACGGCTTAACAACTCGTGCATTTGCGACTTTCTCACGAGAACTCCGTTTCGAGCGAGATGATGTTGCTAGTTGCCCTAAATCCACTGCTAGGATGCTTCAGATGGCTTCTACAAGGTCACGGATGGCTGAGATTTCTCTGGTGCTAGAAACGGAAAGATTCTTTCCGTAACGCCTTTGCCTGTTGTAGAAACCCTAAAACAGTTCGATTTTGAAATCACGGTCGAGATTTCCTGGAGTTGGATGGCTAGGATTGTAAGAGCCCTCCCGTTTGCAGATTACCAGCTTGGCAGCAATGGAAAGTTTCCATTTTCGGAAACCATCGCACGCATATTCCTTTTGCGCCCGTTGTCGTGTGTACACACGTGCGCATGAGGTCGTGTGGACGATCTAGTCTTCTCTGGTTTTTACTACCAAGCCCGATGGACGGTTCCGATCGTTGATCGCTTGGTGGGCCCGGTTTCAAATCTACCGTAAGTGGGAAAAACAATGGAGAGAAAATCTCCTTTTTCTTATTTTTATCGGGTCAAACCGTGTTGACGATCTCGGTGTGTTACGAGTGCATGCACACTTTGTGTACACGCAGCCAAGGTGGGGTCGACATTGGTGTTCATGATAAGATCCACTCCATTCATTTTGTTCTACTGCTCCTTATAGATCATTAGGGTAATTTTTCAGTAGATCCAGCTGTTATATGTGCCATAAATCCAAATTTTTGGTTATTTAATTGTATTTTTTGCCATTCCGATGGCCATATTGTATTTAATATGATCATTAGCGGTTATTAGAATTCTAGGGTCTGCCTATATGAGATTTAACGGTAGAATTTTTGGTTTAATGGCCTAGGTGATTGATCGGTAGACCAAGGGTCGTGAGCCATATTTTTAGATTGGGAATTTAGTTATGGATTATTGCCATTCGATGGCCAGATTGCAGTCAAATCTCATCATTAAAAATGATCATGATTAAGTGATTGATCGGTAGACTGAGGGTCGTGGGCCATATTTTTAGATATGGGTATTTAGTTATGGATTATTGCCATTCGATGGTCTGATTGCAGTCAAGTCTCATTATTAATGGTGATTGATGACATTTGTCCATTTTAGAGTCAATTTCATGATTATTTTTATAGTTGGTTGTTCCTACATCTCAATTGAACGGACAATTGTGAATTTGAAGGTCTGAATCATTTTAGGACAGATCTGCAATGATCCAAAAGTCCTTTAAAGTCTTCTGTTGAATTTAATAGATGTTTTCGATGATTAGACCCATCATTGTATAATGTGAGGTCTTGACTATCTCCAATCCAATGATTGATCGACAATTTTTAAGAATTGGATCTTGGGATTCAACATGAAATTGTCTCAAAGGTGTTTCTCATTGATTCTAAGCACCCCAAAGCCTTTGTAGTCGAGAATATATCTTTTGGTTTATATTTAGATAGTTGGGTAGCTTAATTTATGGGTGGCGTCATGGTAACACCGAGTATTGAAAGTACAGGCTGTTATATTTGTAGGTATTTTATTCTTTTTTCTACTTTATTTATTTATTTATTTATTTATTTTTTTTTTATTTTTTATTTTTTGATTGTATTGATCTAACATTTGAATTAATAAAATCAACGATCTAACCTTATTTTGATTTTTTCTAAGCTTTTATTGCTCCATTGAAAAAGTTTATCTACTATCACTATTGGAAAAAAAGTCATTGGTTTCAAGGCAAAAAGATCCCATTCAGGAGAATTAACCCTCTCATTATAAAATTTTCCTATCCCTGTAACAGCTGGTAACTAAACAATCAAGCCAATCTTCTTGGATCTAGTCTTTATCAAATTGATTTAATGCTTGTGATCACAAGTCTGACGGTAAATCTAATCGCATACATTTAACCGAATTCAAGCCGTTGCACATGTGGCCACATGTCTGGATTGAACGGGCCCATTATTCCATATATTATCTAGATTTCAATCCATTATGCGATGGGTCACACCATGTGATGTGCTTGCAGCATCGTTCACATGTTGCTCACATGATGACTTGTACGAACTGACATTATTTTTCTACCATGGAGTAGACCTTGACTGGGTAGTGGCTCCTCTAGTACCCATATTGGTGTTGGAAAATGATGTAGAGTGGGCCACAGGCATCAAGTTGGACCTCACGATTGTGGCCGCACCGTGTTGGTTGAGGCCGGCGCCGCACCTAATTCGCTCTCGGTCAGTCTAAGCTATCACCAGGCGGAAGCGGACTGCGTACTGAGTAACTCGGTACCCGAAGCGTACTAAGTAAACTCTGTGGGGCCACTGTCATTCATGCATTTTATCCACTCCATCTATCCATTTTAACTGATAATTGTATGGCTTTAACCCAAAAATTAAGTCTATCAAAATCTCAGATGGACCACACCAATGGAAACAGCGTGAATTGAACGTCGACCATTAAAAAGTTCTTAGGGGCCACGGAAGTTTTAGATCAAGATGATATTTGTGTTTTCCATTCATCCATGTCTGATTAATCTTATTAACAGGTGGCCTCACGTGATTTTGGAGTCAACAGGCTGTAATAATAATAATAATAATAATAATAATAATAATAACTAACTCTTGCAGAAATTATACCTAGTGGCGCTCACGCGGTTTTGGAGTCAACAGCCTGTAATCGGGTGGAAGCTAGTCAATTGTCATTTGTGTGTGTGTGTGTGTGTGTGTGTATATATATATATATATATATATATATAGAGAGAGAGAGAGAGAGAGAGAGAGAGAGAGAGAGAGAGAGAGAGAGAGAGAGAGAGAGAGGCCCTTCTCATGTCTTTCTTCTTCATCCTAGTACTTTGCTCTCTATCCCCATCGGTGGTGGAGGGTGGTGCTATTGAATCAATATCGACCGATGAGGTTTTAGATTCAGGATTGACGGTTGGGATAACCAGCAACGCCTGCATCTCCGCCATGTTCCACAAGTTCTACGAGATCCCCTACCATCGAATGCAAATGGTGATCAATGGTGTAGATTCTCATTCTAGCATCACGGGAATTGCATCTGCAGGTACGCGGTTTGGTAGGCATTCATGAACAAACACACGCATGGGTTCGGATCATCGTATGTAGCATCCATAGGTATAGTGCAAGCATTCATGAACAAACACGTGCATGGGTTCAATTCATCGTGGATAGTATCCATATGGGTGACCACTGATACACATAAAATTCTTACTGGATAGCCAATGCGACCGATAAATCCGGCCTAAGTAATGCTCTCCTGAGGACTGATTTCCATAAAACTCCTAAAGCTAACCTTAATTTTTCTCTGTCCGGATCTAAAAATCTGATGAGCCATAAGTAAAGTGAGATACAAATTAAGAGCTGATGGGTTTTTACTTTGGTATGGTTCACCAGTTTTTTGGCTTGGGCAAATAATTAGCCCGACGTGTTTTTACTTTGCTTTGGTTCACCAAATTTTTGGGTCGTATCAAATAGTTAGCCCGGGCGTTTCATAAGGTAACTCATCTAGTGAGCCATTCGGATTTTGTGTTTATATCATAGTGTTTTGAAGTATTAATGAAATTCCCATGAGAAGCTGTTCTAACAGGAGAGCATTTTTGTATACACATAGGGAGATGCTTCTATTAAACGGTTGTATATACAACTATTTTTTAATTTAAGTATTAATTTATGCTAGTAAATGAATAAAGAGATGAGATTTTTTCTTTTTCTTTTTTCATGTGTGTCACCCTTCCTTAACCCCAAGGTCTGAAAATCAACTCTATTCATAATTTAGGTGGACCACAGTTGGAAACAATATAGGGGGAAAAGCTCAGCCTCCCAACTATTTCCTTTGGTGTGGCCCACTTCAATCAAATATGGGCCTGATTAATGGTTAGAGTGGATTTCACACACTCATCGTGATGGACTGTAAAATTCAATAGTGTGCGTGTCTCTCAGCTGTTCCATTGGTGTGTCCCACCTAATTTATAAGTTGGCTTATTTTTTTAACTCCAAGTGTGGAATAAGATTGCACATGTAATGGTCGAAGTAAATTTCATATACACGTTACGGTGGACCCATAAAAGATCAAGCTTGGGCGTCTGTCTCCTCCCATCCGTTCCAAGGAGTGGTAGTTGCTTTATTTCTTTCTTTTTTTCTTTTTTTTCTTTTTTTTTTTTTTTTTTAAAAAAGATCCTAGGTTCAAGTAGTTGGACCACAAGTTACAATATATCTATATGATAGCTTTCAAAGTATAAGTACATGTAAAGTCCAACCCTTTCAACAGGTTGGCCCCACCATGAGAATCGTATAGTGCATTGCTTGGTAGTATCTAAGCATCCAGTGGTCCACACCGTATAAAACAACATTGACACGTTAGTAAATAGGAAAACACATGTTTGGTCCACTCAATGAGTAAGTGCTGCAGGGTTTTCCAAAAGGTAATGCTCATTATAGCCAACCTATAGCCGGGTTGGATGTCATATGCACATGAATGGTTGGAAGTCATCAGCTGGTTGGACCTTGACCTAAAGTCCAGCCCAATGGACTTGAGACCTTCTCATTAAAGGTAATTTTCTACAGCAGTTGCCCTTGGTTTTTAAAGCGGGCCTCTATGATGTGTATTTGATATCCACTCCAATCATTAGATGTATTACTCTATTTTGAGCTTAAAGGAAAATATAAAAAATAAAATAAAATCAGCTAGACCTATGATTTAAGTGGGCCTCATCAAGGAAACAGTTGGAAGAGCGATGTGCACCCTGAATTTTTACAGGGCTCACTGTTATGATTATACAAAATCAACACCATCTATTAGATGCCATACCAAAATATGGGCTTGTGGCCCAACAGCAGGCCCATACATGATTCAAGTGGGACACCAAGGGACAAGTTTGGGACATGGGCTTTTTCCTATATACTGTTTCCAATCCTATGGTCCATCTTAATCACATACGTGGCTGATTTTTGGGCCCTGGGTCTACAATGTGGTGATGCACCTAATGATCGGGTGGATTTAACATTAACACCATACTGGGGCTGACCTAAGTCGCAGACACCTGTTTTGCAAAGTTAGTGAAATAACTCTTTTCTCTGAACTATTTCGTCGTATAACTGGTTACATGTTTGCAGTGGAGTTTTACAACAAACTATATAATTAATATGTAATTTATATTTTAATACCTTTTCGAAAAACTACCTCGTCAGTTGTCAATGATATAATTATTATTCCACTAGTAACATTTCTTTCGCAGTTGGTCGGAGGGGCGTGTGAGTGGGTTGGTTACATCGGTTGACCCCACCATAATGCTGATGTAAAATCCACATACATCACCTTATGTCAGTCCAAATTTTCAAAAATCACCTCTATCTATGATTCAGGTCGACCACATGATTTGTAATGTACAGAGAGCAACGATCACCCTCCATCTTGTTTTCCTTGGTATGGCCCACACGAATCACATATGGGTCTAAGTATGAGATCCAAAGCCTAAATTTTGGTGTGGCATCTAATGGTTGAAGTAGATTTCTCATAGTCATTAACATGGCCCCATAAAAATTAAGGGTAGACATCTCTCTCACCAGTGTTTTCTTTGGTGTGGCCCACCTGAGTCACAAGACAGCCTGATTTTTAATATCCAGAGATAAAATGGCATTATACATTTAATAGTTGGATTGGATTTTGCATACACATTACAGTGCTCCCGATTCATTTTTTAAAAAAAGTTAAGAAATTATTTAGAAAATAAGTAAAAAATGAATGGTCTATTGTGATGTTCATGTAAGATCCACCATGACCAATATAAAGAGACAAGATCAGGCTAACTCGAGACTTTGGTGGGCCACGTGAAAGGAAACATTTGGGAGAGAGATCTCTACCCATGTTTTTTTTTTTTTGAGCCTACCAACGCAGGATGGGTGTGATGAGCTTGATCACCATCTTCCTCAAGGGGATAAATATTCCGAATCCACATAACTTTTCTGTCTCCTCACGGAGATGCCTCAAATCTACGAAGAAAGATAAAAACTAAAAGTAATTCTAGAAATTAAATTTTCATTAATGGATAATTGTGTGCTATGTATATCCTTATTAAAACATTAATATAGGAAAAAAAGAAAAAATCAAAATTCGTAATTACCAAAAATAGCAAAATTCTAATTCTAATAAATTTCGTTTAAAGCCTAATTTCTAAAAGTAAAAATTTCAAATAAACTTTTACTAGAAGAGTCCTATCATGATTAAAAGTTATTTCTAAAAAGAAGAAATTCTACAACTCTAAAAATAAAAAAATATTAAAAAATTGGGATTACTAAAAATAGTAATTTTTCCTTAAAAAATCATTTTTGATATGAAAGTGCACGTTTTTTGATGAATTGGAAAGATGCGACACTTTATGGGTTGTTCACCTCGGATGACCCGTTTCAGTAAAGATTGATAGGTTACGTGCCCCGTAATGATACATGAATCAAAAGTTATGATCAATTTACAATTCACCTTCTTTTGACCCAACCATGCTAGGAATGTCTCTATGTCATGTTCTACATCAGACCCCTCCACTTGAAAAAAACTCATCCTCAAGTTACTCAATGAATTTGGCTCATGATTTTTAGATAATTTCTGATGCCGATGTCTACTTATTAGCCATTTTCTTGTACTTGGCATTAGGCTCTTGAGCTAACATAATACATGTGCTTAAACTCTCCTTAACTTGGCTAGTTTCGATCAATTCCTTCACTTGCCTTGGCAGAATCCCATGTTTTTCCTAATAATGTGGGCAATTAGGCATACTTGCTCCTGAGACAAGATCAATGTAGTTTTATATATCTCGTATCGGAGGCAATTTATTAGGAAGTTCATTAAGCACAATTGTCTTGAACTCCAACATTGGTTTCAAATCTTCTAAGATGCTCACTGGCTCTATATATTTTTTCTTTTCAACTAATGCATATATATCTCTTGTTTCCTCATATATATTGTTTAATGAAATCATATTTGGGTATGAGAGACTGTTCTTCAACTTTAAAAGTATTGAGTTGGTTCTCCATTTCCATAGGGATGAGGCCAATCTTTCTACTATCTTTAGTAAATATAAATATGTTATCTCAACATCTATACGTAACATCAATATTATTTTGTCATGATTGACCAAGTAACATATGACAAGCTTTTATGTCGGTTACGTCACAAAGTATTTGATCTTTAAAATTTTTACCAATTAAAAACGAGACAGTGCATTGTTTGGTTAACTTTATTTTGTTGATATCTTTAATCCATTCAATCGTGTATGGAGATGGATGATTTTCTGTTTTCAGTTGCAGCTTTTTTACAATTAATATTTTCGATACGAGCTTCTCATTGCTCTTAACATCGATGATCACATTACAAGCTTTTTGGCTTACAATGCATCTCGTTCAAAAGATGTTGTCTCATTGTAAATCTATTTCTACCCTTAACATGTATAACAGTTTCCTCACGATCAAAGTAGTGGCTTGTTGATGTAGAGCGGGTCGTGGACAGTTTCATGGCCAAGATGGATCAGAAAAGGCCCAGTTGACGACAGAAGTGATCCGGACCATCGGACCTTAGATCGGGCGTATCTCACAATCCGGAATGAGTTCTCTGATGTAAAATATATGATTTTGGGGTAGAACGAGCTATTTTAGCCAACCAACCCTACTACGCAGGGTTATGCAGCCTGGAATTATGAAAAACCCCTTGATCGATGGTCGTTTCCCTGTTTTAATTTCGTTTTTACTATAAATAGTAAGTTTTAGTTTGATTATAACTTTTCATCCATCGGGCTTTAGGAGTTGCGCCCAATGTGAAAAGAGCTTAGAATAATTAGGAGAACAGTTTGGTGAAGCTAAATAGGACACTTACTATTTTTGGCCGAAAAACTTGGGCACTAGTAGACGTCACGACCGTCTATTTATAGTAAGTCGCGAATTCTAGGAGTTTTAGTTGTAGTTTGATTCTGATTTCTTTCTCATTACTTGGTACCTCTATTTAAAGGGTTGTGAACTCGTTTTTATTCATTCATTAATTAATTTCGAATTTATTAGAATTTATTTCTATTTTCTGCTTTCTTTGCTCGTAGATTTGAGAAGTCTCTATGAGGAGTCCAGAGAAGTTCTATGGATTCGAAATAGTTATCCTCTTGAGGAAGACGGTGCTCGACCTCACGTCCTCCCTTGCGTCACTTGTGATTTACCATCATCTGATGGTGCTTTATAGAAATCAAGGTTGTGTCGTACAGTGAACACGGATGGTTGAACATCGCTTTGAGTTTGGGGCAGAATTAGCCATCCCCAATACTGTTGATTGTTGCCTACAGCCCTTGTATGGTCAACTGAGTCTTCCGATAGAAAGCTTTCATTCTTTCCTGAAAATAACGAATCCTTGTATCACTGTCTACAGGATTTTGGTTCATACATTTATTGTTTGCCATTGACCTGAGGGGAGTTCTCGCTCTAATACCAATTGACATAGGTAAGGACATGTAAAGGTCGATCACCATCTTCCTCAAGGGGATAACTACTCCGAATCTACAGAGCTTCTCTGGAATCCTTACAGAGATGCCTCAATTCCATGAAGAAAGATAGAAACTAGAAGTAATTCTATAAATCAAATTTTCATTAATGGATAATTGTCTGCTATGTATGTCCCTATTATATCATTAATATAGAAAAAAAAACTCAAAATTCTAACTCTAATAAAAATCTTTATTCTAATAAAACTTTTTTAAAGCCTAATTTCTAAAAATAAAAATTCTAAATAAACTTTTATTAGAAGAGTCCTATCATGATTAACAGTTATTTCTAAAAAAGAAAATAATCTAAAAATCTAAATATTAAAAATATTAAAAAATTGAGATTACTAAAAATAGTTATTTTTCCTTAAAAATTCGTTTTTGATATGAAAGTGTGCGTTTTCTAACAAAATGGACAAACGTGACCCACTTGGTGGGTCGGTTCACCTCAGATGGCCCGTTTGAGTAAAGATTGATAGGTTATGTGCTTCGTAATGATACCTGGATAGTTATGATCAATTTATAGCCCACCTTTTAATCCAACCATGCTAGGAATGTATCTGTGCCATGTTCTAGATCACCTAACATGATAATTTTATAAAATCCACTCCATCCATTGGATTCTAAACAAAATTTTAGGCTGGGGCCTGAAATTGATACCCATTAGTGAATGTTGTGGGCCACATTAATGGAAATGATTTGGAGGGCGAGCATTGTGATGTACACTGTCTCCAATCATGTGGTGCATCAAAGTGTACGTGAGCCTAATATTAAGTGGCACACCTGTTGGTCGGGTGGATTTTGCATAAACATTATAGTGAGCCAATCTAATTTGCTCGGATACAGGATAATTATACAAATTGATGAGGTAGCTTTTTGAAAACCACGGTGAAAAAGGTAACCGAATGTAAATTCCATGTTAATTAGGTGTGTAATTAGTACATGATAAGTGTCCATAAGGGGAATCCTCATTAATCAGATGGCCAGGACGGTCCACTAATTGTGTTTTTCTTACATCCTGGCTATTCATGATGAAGTCCCACCAGATGGACAATTTAGATTCCCTTCCATTCTAGTACTGCTTCTTCATTTGCAGTGCCGATCAATCCAACTCGTGTTTCATTTCTTCTCATCTGCAGTTCCGAAGATTATGAAAATGGTGGAGATGCAAGCGATGATCGGGCCAGAAGCATTATATCATGCGGATTTCCTACCCTACCTGGGAAGCGAAGCTTCCTGTCCGGTGTCCTTTTCCCACGACTATCATTCTCAGTCCTCCCTCTTGGCTAGCCAAGTTCTTTACTTCATACGAATGGCACAAAATAACTCATCTCATATTACATCCATCGTCACATCCATTCTCAATAATCAAACGAACGTATCTGATCTCTTGCTGGAGGTGTCCCACGCAATGATGGACAGATTGCCTTATCCGTGCTCCTATGACTTCTTCCCATACAACAATGGCCATGACAACGCTTCAAGATATTACGATGAACTCATTTACGAAATCTATCTTAAGGTGAGTATCTCTAGTTCTATACCCTTCGCAGTGCGGTTTTTCTTTTATTGTTTTTTAAATTTTCTAAATTGGTTTTGGTCTTTTTGCAAAATATCGAGAGCAGACATTTGATGCAGTCTTGGGAGATGAAACGATTGCAGCAAACAGAACAATTTTCTTGAGTGAAACACGTCAATATATGGAATCTGGAGATTCCATGATTGTCCCCATGAAGACGGATGATCATGCAGAGAGATCATGGTCGTTCATGAAGCTACTAATAATAGAATTGTGGCTGATCACCTCCGGTCTCTTCTTCTTGTGGGCGGTGATCATTTTGATTTGGATACTTGGAAGTAGGATTAACGACACAAAATGCTGCGGCCCACCTTCGCAACATATAGGTCAGATTTTCTGGTTTTCCTTCTCCGCATTCGTTTTTTTTTTTTTTTCACATAGTAACAAGAACATTCTTTCAGAGAATGCCTTTTTTTTTTTTTTGGGTTAGCTTGTTAGTACACACCCATGTCAGTAAACACACTCCATGTTAACCACCCCCGCTAGGGATCGATACCAAGACCTCAAGTGTTGAAACGAGGTATCTCCACTCACTCTGCTAATTGAGCTATGGATCTGGGTGTTCTTTCAGAGAATGCTTGGCTACTTATCATCTGTCCCAAATTGCAATTAGAGGAAATTAATGCAGAGGCAATATGCATGTGGATGGATTGAAGAGGTGGTATACATCTGGAATGTTACATGCGTGAGAACGTAGGCCGTTCATCAGCTGGGGCCCGATTTGAGCATTGCCTGGACCAAACTCAGGCAGTTCCAATCATCAGGTGGACCTCATGTGTAGGTTGAATATAAGCCGTTGGTCTTTTTTTTTTTTTTAAGAACTATTCAGTTTCTCAAATGCATATGGCCCACTTGATGAGTGGATTGGCCTGTCAGTTGTTATGTTTGGATGGAACTCTCTGCTTTCATGGAATTGTAGTTATAGTGTCTGGATGACTCCTTCCTGGGATTGAAAGAACTGTTTATAAAGAAGGTCGATTCCATGGAATTTTACATCCCACCATTTTATTTTTTTTCTTAAAATCAATCGATAGAGTGACTGATTTTGTGGAATTGCACTTCTGTTAGAAGATCAATTCCACGTACAAAGTAGTACATCGAAACAATGAAAGCTTAAAATTCCAAGGAATATATCTCAGTTCCTTTCCAAGCCTTTCTATGTATCCAAACGACCTGTTATGGATAAGACCATGACATTCACCTTGTCATCACAGAAGAGAAGCTGGAAAGTACGTACTCTAGATTATTCAAATACCTGGTGAAGTTTGTGGTGCTGATGTTGGTCATGGGGTATGCTGCAAGCCAGACATCCATGTTCATGGTTGAGAAGCTGAGATCAACAGTAAAAGACGATTGGAAGGAATCAAGCCTCAAATCAAGTGTATTTGGGTCATCATACATGCGAGCATCAAGGAATGATTCTTCTCGGGGTTTAATTTCCAGTGATATACTGAAGAACCACTCGGTGTTTGTGGAAGATCTTGTTACTGTCTTCTTGACGGAAGTACCAGCTGCTACAAGAGGTGGGAAGAACAACAACACACTGACTATAGCGGTCTCGGACAAAAATGGGTTCCATGAGTTGTTGTTGGTGGGCACTGATATACCAACAACGGCGGATATCAATGTAAATGCTTTAATGGAAGTGATACAGATGTTGCCTTACAATGTATCCCATGGGTCTTTTCAATTTCGAAATGGACACAAAAATAGCCACTGGATGAGGGCTGTTATTGAAGGTGGAATGATCAATAAGACCTTGAGGATTGCTGTGCCAGCTAAAAGCGGGTTTAGTGGTTTTGTCAATCAGAAAGGCGATCCACCTAGCGTGATGGGTTTCTCCATGTTCAAGGAGGTGATGAAATCTTTGCCTTATCAGGTCTCCTACATTCCATATGAAGCTGGCCATGAAAATGAGGACAGATACAACGATGAACTAATTTACAAACTATACCTCAAGGTAAGCCTATTTCAGTACAGACTTTTGAATTTGATGAAGAGTAGAAATTCCAAAATCTAAAATTATTTTTCTCACGATTGTGCATCCAAACACAACATAAAATTATTATTCTCCACCTCTATCTAACCATAGAAAAGTGAAAACAGGAATATGATGGGGTTGTAGGAAGTATAACCATCACAGCCAACAGATCCAAGTTCGTTGATTTTACGCAGCCATATATGATGTCTGGTATTTCAATGTTAGTGCCCATTGAGGACGATGATGACATGAAGAGTCTTTGGTGGTTCTTGAAGCCGATGACGGCAGAAATGTGGGTAGCTACGATTGCACTTTTCATGTTGAAGGGGATTCTGGTTTGGATTTTTGAGCATGGAACGAACGAGGAATTCCAAGGAACGCCTTCACAACAAGTGGGGAAAATCCTATGTGTCTCCTTCGCCGTATTTGTCTCTGCTGAAAGTACGTACTCAGTCTTTCTTAGTGTAATTACGTGCAGATGTGTCGTTTGTTTGGTGGGTCACACCATCTATCTATCTTGGCCAGAAAATCAGGCCAGTTTGGTCAGTTTGGGCCATACATGTATGAAAAAAAATCAGACGGATATATAAGATGTTCAATGTACAGTTGTGGTCCACTTCATGACTGGACCAGCCTGAATTTTGAGGCCATGACACGTGCCAAGTGGGTCCCAGCTGATAATTGGCCCGATATAGAACACGAAAGCTAAATTGCCATATTGGCAAGTAGAGAGTAGGATTCAGCTGTCTACACATCCTCCAAACCATGGTTATAAAATTGTAGACTGGGCTTAGTGACATTTCGAGCCAAGTCAGTGTGAAACTTGGTCCTGGCTGTGATCATCCCTGATTGGAGGGGATTCATCGGGCTGACTCAGCCATTCAGTCGACTCAATCCGCACCAGGTCGAAGCTAGTAACGTCGAGTCGAGACTTTGAGTCAACCTGACCCGGCTTGAGGTAGAGCAGGTCACTGATAATTTCATGGCTAAGATGGACCAGAAAAGGCCCAATCAGAGATGGAGGTGATCCAGACCGTCATAACCTTAAAATGGTCATATCTCGCAAACCGGAATGAGTTATCAGATGTGACATATATGATTTTGGGGTAGAACGAGCTACTTTAGCCACCAAACCAACTATGCTGGGTTGCCCATGCTGAATTTGCGAGATTCCATCAGATCAACGGTCGAAATCCCTGTTAATTTTCATTTTTACTATTTTTAGTAAGTTTTAGCTTGATTGTAACTCTTCCTATGTTGCGCTTTAGGAGTTGTATCCAACGCACAAAAAAAAAAAAAAAATGCTTAGAAAAATTAGGGAATGTCATGGTTCGGGCACTTACTATTTTTGGCCAAAAACCATGTGCCCCAGTAGAAATAACGACCGTCTATAAATATTAAGTTTACTATTTGTAGTAAGTTATGATTTTTAGGGAGTTTTAGTTGTAGTTGAATTCCAAAACTTCTCCCTAGGGTTTGTAGCTTTATTTAAAGAGTTGTAAACTCATTTTTTATCATCAGCAACATTATTTCGATTTTTCTAGAATTAATTCAACTTTCCTCATGGATTTGATGCATCTATGTGAGGAGTCTGGAGAAGCTCCCTGGTTTCAGAATAGTTATCCTTGAGGAAGACGGTGCTCTACCTCTACACGTCCTTTCCTGCGTACAGCTGAACAACGAGTTAATCTAGCACAAATGAATAAAATCTAACCTTGGTGAGCTTAGGTGAGCTCCTACATGCATGTTAACGAAATAAACAATTAGGCTTGTCCTGATTGTTGAGATATGGAGCCACATTTGGGGGCCACTCGACCAGTCGAGTGCCCTGCTTGACCGGTCGAGTTCGTAACTTGAATGTAGGCTGAAAGCTCGAATACGGTGTCCCATACACCATCATATTCGGCTCGACTGTTCACTCCCCAAGTATAGGGTTGTGATGTAGTAATAAACTCGGTGAGACCGAGGTCGAATCCCAAGGGACTGAAACCTGTACGTAATTTGAAACTAAGTAGAACTAGAATTAGAGTAAGATGAAATCTAAATCGAGTGTAACTTGAGGAATAATGATGAAATAATTATCTAAAACTTAAGGAATTCAGAGAAAGGACACTAGGGATTCAGAGGATCCACTTGTAGAAATCAGGGAGATCTTATGCCTGTTTTAAGTATTTAACTGGACTTAGAGTCCTATCTTCATCCAGTTGAAGGGTGTAACCATCAAACTGAACTTCCTTTGATATAGTTTTCAAGAGATGAAAGGTATATGAATTAGAATGGATTCCATCACCAAACCATACCCATGAGACAAAGTAAACAACATAATTAAACTAATTACCAACCAATCAATATGTTATGAAGGTTAGGAAGGGTACCGTCATCCGACCATGCCTAGGAGACGATGGTGAATAACAGGGCTTCCTGATGTCATAAACATTAAAAGGAAAGGAACATGTTCAAGCTATCGTAGGCCCATTGTAATTTTAGTCACAACAGACCATTAAAAACTAAAAACATTCCCTTAATAATCAAACTAATATCAAATTCAGTTCATAAATTAAATTAAAGACATAAAATAGAGTCTCCCATCTCCTACAAGCTTCACCTCTCAGCCCTAGCTAAGAGGTCTAACCTAACATGATTGGACCAGATCTCTGAAAAACCATGATTAAAAAAAACTACAAATAAAACAAATAAACAAAACTACTCCCTGTCTCTCTCTCTGCTATTGACGTTCTCAGCGAGATCTCCTCCAAGATCCCTTCCTGCTCTCTCTCTCTTCTTTCTTATAGGCAAGGACGCCCTGGAGAAGGAGTTCCGCAGTCCTTTTTACGAAATGTGGTTCGCAAAAACGCCAGACTGTGCACCTCTGCTCAGCAAAAACGCAGAGATGGGTTGTGTTTGAGGTGAATCCGAGAGGTAGGATCGCCCAAACTAACAAATCCAACCACATAGGAGTGGTAGAAACTTGTTTGGATAGCTACTGGACGGTTCTGATTGACGGTCCGATCACCACCATGGTCATACAACCTTCCGCAAAACTCGGACAGCGTCCGGGCGCGAAACAGAGCCTGCGTAAGATGGTTACATGTGATGATGATGGGATCCATGATCGGTGATGCCTGGAAAATCCATTCTATCCACTGAATTCCCCTCACAAAACCAGTCGAGTATGGATGACTTTTTCTTAGTTTCAGTGTGGCCCACAGAACTTTTCTTGCTGCCGTCCGTTCCGTGTTTGAATGGTTGAAAACCATTCAAGTTGTCCTCTTTTAGTTCCCTCTTCTAGGTCTGGGTCATATGGTCCTTGGTCTTTGAATGGACGGTTCAGATTTCTCTAATAGACACTCATGGTGGCCCACATCAGCATCCCACATGGACGGCGTGCGAACGCTGGAACGAAAATGGAAATTCCGTTTTGAAGAAGGAGAACTCGGTCAAACCGAGTTTGACCGGCTTGAGTGGTCCGGTGCACAGCGGGCGTGCACCTGCTGTGTACACCGGTCGCATGAAGTGGGGTCCATATTGATGTTTATGAGAAATCTAATCCATCCATCCTTTCTTCCAGCTAATTTAAGGGGTCAAACCCAAGTTTGAAGCATATCTAGATAACAGGTGGGCCCAAATCAATGTTTTATGACCTGATCTGTCCATTAGGATACTTCTAGAGGGATCTAACGGCTGAAATTCTACTTGTAAAGTTAATTTATGGTCCTCAAGCCATGTATGAAGTTTGGAGCCAATCATATGGTGGGAACCCTGTGATCTTGCATTCTGGCTGACTTTTAGGCCACTTGAGCTTCAGTTTCTCGATTTTCTCGGATCTCTGGCATGTAAATCCGTCGATCTTGGTCCCCTGGAGTCCGTCCCTTGCCTTGGTGATTCTAGAGCGTCAAATCCATGCTTTTAGTATCCTTTTTCAGTCCAAGTTCCTAAATACACCTTGCATAACAAACACGATTAAATTGAGCTGTTAAACAGTACAATGTTCGTAAATTCAGGCAATAACTGGGGTCTAATATACAATATTTGACCCTCAACGCAACCCTCAACCAGCATTTTGCTAGTCCCGAGCAAAGTGTGCGAAAAATAAGTTGAGAATTACAAGACAATTTCTATAAACTCGAGTGATTTTTAAAAACAATCCAGAATTAAAAGTCTAAGATTATGAATGTTGAACATTAATTTCTCCTGGACACAAGCGCATGGTAGACTTCATAATCAAGTTCAAAGGTATTAATTTATCAATTAGAACAATTCTAAACATTAAGTTCCCTGAGTGTATAATGTAATCTCTGCTTATCATCATCAAAATTCATTTCGTTATTTCATAATAGCATTGGTAACCAATAAGAGAATTCATGATAACCAAAACGTAAACCAAAACTTACCTCATATATCATCTTTTCATTCTTTCAGCTTTTGATTTTTTTCATTAAAAGCAATGCCTAGGAGGGGAATCAAATCTTCACCTATAGGGAGCAAACTTATGGTGAAGACCATATACCCAACTCTTTTCACATATTAATCATGGGGAATTAAATCTACACCTATAAGGAGCAACCCTATGGTGAAGATTATTCGCCCAACCCTTTACAAAGGTATCTATTTATTATTATTATTATTATTTTTGCTAGGTATTTTCTTTTTCTTCAATTGATCATGACGGATAATTTTTCCAAGCTGGTTCCTTACATGCTTAGTGATTACTAAGTTAATCATTCAATATCGAACTGAAACCTCAATGTATAAGCGAGATGTGATATGTGAAATCATGACTCAATCAATGTTTACAATTTCTAATCATTGATTAATAATTCGAATGTGACAGTGAAATCTAACAGATAACTAAGTTCAAGAGTAGTAAATCACCAACATTCTGTATCCTGTAATTCTAAATCAAAGATGGTTGTCAAAATCACATCAAAATCACAAGAAAATCCAAAAAAAATTAAAATTTTCACAATTTTTTGCTCAAGACCAAGAAAACATTGATTAGGTAACCTAATCTCCCACCCCCAACTAAAAATCTACATTGTCCTCAATGTAAAAGATATATGAGCACGCAATGCATATGGGACAATGAAAGTAAATGAAAAGTGATGGAAAGATAATACCTGGAGGAAGAAATCAAGAGAGACTTTCCAAGAGATCGCAGCTTGAGAGCGGGTGAGTACGAGAGTGAAACACAAAAATCAACTATCCTAAAACAACGTATCAAGCAAACTAACTTAACGGCATAAATCCGTATATCTTAGAACAGCATAAAGCAAACTACCCTAGTCCTAGAAAAGCGATAAACCTACCTATACCTCCATCAGACTAAGAGATCAAGCTTGGTAAACAGGATCAATCAGAGGCATGGACATGTCCTCTAAATCAAATTTCTCGACAAATGGTTTTAACCGATGTCCATTTACTTTAAACTTCTTGCCATTGTCGGGATCTCTTATTTTAACAGCCCCATGAGGATAAGCAGTAACAACAATGTAAGGGCCAGTCCAACGAGATCGAAGCTTACCCGGAAAGAGATATAGTCAAGAGTCATATAAAAGGACTTTCTGACCTGGCATGAATGTTTTTCGCAGAATATGTTGATCATGAAACGCTTTCATCCTGTCCTTATAAATTCTCGAGTTCTCGTATGCGTCATTTCGAATTTCTTCAAGTTCATTCAACTGAAGTTTGCGTAGCGAGCCAGCGTTGTCTAGATTGAAATTTAGATTTTTGATTGCCCAGTATGCTTTATGTTCCAACTCCATAGGAAAGTGACAAGCCTTCCCATAGACAAGTCTAAAGAGAGACGTTTTAAAAGCAGTACGGTATGCCCATAAGGCATCAGTCAATCGGGTTGACTAATCCTTACGATCAGGGTTAACCGTTTTCTCCAGGATATGTTTGATCTCCCTATTAGAAATCTCAGCTTGTCCACTTATCTGTAGATGGTATGGGGTACTTACCTTATGAGAGATACGGTATTTCTTCATTAGGCTCTCGAATGGTCTATTACAAAAGTGTGAGCCCCCATCACTAATGATGGATCGAGGCATTCCAAACCGTAAAAGGATATTCTCTTTTAAAAATTTAATGACAGTGCGATGGTCATTGTTTCGGCATGGAATTGCTTCGACCCATTTAGTGACATAATCTACGGCGAGTAAAATATGCAAATTTCTAAAGGATTGGGGGAATGGTCCCATGAAATCGATGCCCCAACAATCGAAGGCTTCAATGATAAGGATAGGATTCAAATGCATCATATTTCGACGGGACAATGCTCCCAATTTTTGACAACGCTCACAAGCCTTGCAAAACTCATGAGTGTCCTTAAACATCGTGGGCCAATAAAAGCCACACTGCAGAATCTTGGCCGTGGTTTTTTAACAGAAAAGTGACCACCATAGGCCTGTGAGTGATAAAAGGAGATGACACTTTGATGCTCATTGTCTGGCACACATCTCCTTAGGATCTGGTCTGGGCAATATTTAAATAAATATGGATCATCCTAGAAAAAGTTACGTACCTTGGTAAAGAATTTCTTCTTATCTTGCGCAGTCCAATGTGTTGGTATGGAACCTGTGGTAAGATAATTAGCAATATCAGCGAACCAAGGTGAATGGGAGACTCTGAACAATTGTTCATCAAGGAACATGTCATTGATATGTATCGTTTCAAGGGAATCAAAGGAATTAAGGCGAGAAAGGTGATCGGCCACTACACTCCCTTTTTATCTTTAATCTTCAAATCAAACTCTTAGAGTAGAAGGATCCATCGTATCGTGCGGGGCTTAGAATCATTCTTAGAAAAAAGATACTTAAGTGCCGCATGATCAGTGTAGATAATGATCTTAGATCCGATCAAGTAGGACCTAAATTTGTCCAAAGCGAACACTACGGCTACGAGTTCCTTTTCCATAGTCGAGAAGTTCACTTGGGCAGGATTTAAAGTCCTACTCGCATAATGAATGACGTAGAGCCTCTTATCTTTTCTCTGACCTAGAACCGCTCCAAGAGCATAATCAGAAGCGTCACATATAAGCTCAAAAGGGAGGCTCTAGTTGGGTGGCTGCATGATAGGTGCAGTGGTTAGCATGCCCTTAAGCTTGGTGAAAGCTTCCTGGCATTGCTCAGTCCACTCATACGGTGCATCCTTTTGCAGAAGATTACATAAAACATGAGAGAGGAGACTAAAGTCCTTTATGAATCGCCTGTAAAATCCTGCGTGTCCTAAAAAGGAGCGCACGTCTCTGATGTTCTTGGTTAGAGGTAGGTTAGAAATAAGATCGATTTTTGCCTTATCCACCTCGATTCCTTTGGACGAGATAATATGTCCAAGGACAATTCCCTTATGAACCATGAAATGACACTTCTCCCAATTAAGTACCAAGTTCTTTTCTTCACATCTTTTCAGCACACATTTAAGACTCTCTAAGCACTCATTGAAAGATGAACCGAAAACAGAGAAATCATCCATAAAGACCTCTAGATATTTTCCCACTATGTCAGAAAAGATACTCATCATACATCACTGAAAGGTGGTAGGGGCATTACATAATCCGAATGGCATCCTTCTGTAGGCAAAGGTGCCGTAGGGACATGTAAATGTGGTCTTTTCCTGGTCCTCATGGGCGATTTCAATCTGATTGTAGCCCGAATACTCGTCAAGGAAACAGTAATAGGAATGACCAGTTAGCCTTTCCAAGATTTGATCAATGAAGGGCAAAGGAAAGTGGTCCTTCCTCGTGACGGTATTCAGCTTCCTGTAGTCAATACACATTCTCCAACCAGTAGTAACTCTAGTTGGCACGAGTTCATTATTGGCATTGGCTACGATGGTAATCCCGGACTTCTTAGGAACTACCTGAGTTGGACTCACCCATTGACTATCGGATATGAGGTATATGATACCCACATCTAATAGTTTAAGAACCTCGGCCTTAACCACTTCCTTCATGTTTGGATTTAGTCTACGTTGTGATTGCCGAGCGGTCTTCGCATTATCTCAAGATATATGCGGTGAGTACAAATCGAGGGGTCGATTCCCTTGAGGTCCGTTATTGTCTATCCAAGGGTTCCCTTATACTCAATGAGAGTAGATATAAGCATACTCTCCTGTTCTTTCTCCAGATGGGAAGAGATCACCACTGGGTATGTCTCATCTTGACCTAAATATGTATATTTCAAATTAGAGGGTAAAGGTTTTAGGTCAAGCTTCGGTGGCTTGAGGTTAGACGGTAGAGGTCCTACATCGGTTTGTCGCAATTCTTCAAATTGTGGCCTCCACCGGTTAACTTCAAGTACCGGTGCAGTATCAAGTAAGGCACATGTCTCTCTAATAATGTCATCATCAAAATCATGGGAGTGGGCCAGGCACGTCTCTAGAGGGTCAGAGGATAAGGTCAGAGGTGTCGTATCTTCCACGAAAGAGTCAATCATATTAAGGTCGTGAAAATCGTCATCCTCCTCTAAGTTTCCGTCGTTATTGAAAAAGATGTTTGACTCCAATGTCATATTCCCAAAAGACAGTCATGACACCATTCCTGCAATTGATAATTGCGTTTGAAGTGGTAAGGAATTGGCGACTAAGAATGACGAGAATCTGAGTGCTCATGTTATTGATGGGTTCTGTGTCCAGGATAAAAAAATCTAAAGGATAGTAAAATCTATCAACTTGGACCAACACATCCTCAATTATCCCTCTTGGTATACGATTAGAGTGATCAGCAAGTTGTAGTATGATTAGGGTGAGTTTTAATTCACCCAAACCTAACTGTTTGTTTACCGAGTAGGGAATCAGATTGACGCTCGCTCCTAAGTCAAGAAGTGCGTGATCAATTCGATAGTCCCCGATTACACATGATATGGTTGGGCTACCGGGATCTTTGAATTTTTACGGCACGTCTTGCTTCAGGATGACACTCACTTTCTCAGTCAAGAAGATTTTCTTTTGAATACTCTGCCGTCGTTTGGTCGTGCATAAGTCTTTTAGGAATTTGGCGTATGAAGGTATCTGTTTTACGTCATCAAGTAGAGGAATGTTGACTTTCACTTGTTTCAACACTTCTAAGATATCTTGAGAGTTAGAGAGAGGTTTTGGTGCGACCAACCGTTGGGAAAATGGAGCAACTGGCTTTTCTAGAAGTTCCGGTTCTAATTTTTGTGGGGCATCACTAGATCCATCATTGCTGTCCTCTTCTGGTTCTTGAGGCTTTTGGGGCCTAACCGGAAGGGTTTTATCAATGATCTTTCCACTCCTAAGAGTGGTTATGGATTTAGCGTGCTCCATTTGATTTGAAAAGCTGGGATTACTTATCTCGTATTGCGGTTTAGGATTGGGGAGCGGTTGTGCAGGAAGCATCCCTTTTTCTATAACCGTCATACGTGAATCCATCTTTTACATAAAATCTCGCATTGCCTAGGTCAGCTCTTGCATGGAATTTTGAACCGATTCTTCTTGAGGTTTCCCCTGATTTGGATTTTGATTGAAGAAACCTTGAGGGGTAGCAGTTTGTCCATTTCTCCAACTAAAGTTTGGATGATTTTCCCAACCAGGATTGTACGTATTAGAGGTTGGTCCATTAAAAGGTCTTTGATAAGTATTTACGACATTGAATTGTTCATTCAACACTTCTCGAAAGGCGGGTATTATAAGACAATTTTCAGTTGTATGAATGTTGCAATCACAGATGCCGCAAACACTTTCATTAACCTTATCCTTCTTTCCTTCCATGGCCTCAAATTTTCTTATGAGCATAGACATTTTATACTTGAGATCATCATCTTCTTTCAAGAGATACAATCCACCTTTCTCCTTAGATTGAGTCGGCCTAGACGTGGTGTTCGATTTTGGGTAATAATCCCATGATTGTATTTTTTCAGCAAGACTATCGAGGTAATCCCATATCTCGTCGACATTTTTATTAATGAATTCTCCGTTACGCATTGTCTCGACCATTTGACGCATGGAAGATGTTAGTCCATCGTAGAAAAAATTTGTAATGCGCCACGTTTCAAAGCCGTGTTGTGGGCATGAACTGACCAAATCCTTGAACCTTTCCCAACATTGGTAAAATGTTTCATCCTCCTTTTGGGTGAAGTTCATAATTTCTTTTCTAGGGATAATCGTTTTATGATGTGGAAAAAATTTCTTTATAAATTCCCTCTGCATATCATTCCATGTGCCAATGGATCTAGGACGCAGTGAATGTAACCACGTCTTAGCTTTCTCCTTCAAGGAAAAAGGAAAGAGTTTTAGCCTAACTGTGTCCTCAGACACATTTTAAAAATATAAAGTGGCTATGATCTCATCAAACTCTTTCAAATGTAGATATGGTTCTTCAGATTCAAGCCCATGGAACTTAGGAAGGAGTTGGATAACCCCTGGCTTGATGTCCATATGTCCTGTATTTTCAGAAAAAATCATGCATGAGGGCGTACTCACCCCCGCTGGTTGTAAATAATCTCATAAAGTACGAGGCGGGGGTACTTGATGTACCTCATTCTCATCCTGAATGTCCTCCACCCTAGGCTGGGGTAGAAGAGGTTGGTTTTCAGCCATCACTTCAATTAACTCAGGGGATTTCGAGTGGTGTTTAGTCCAGCGATGGATAGTTAACCCCTCAACTAATCCTCTTTCAGTCACGAGACGTTGAGTGTTGTCACGAGCCCACTTGGGCATGAAACATTCGCAGCCCTCAATCAGATTCTAAACCTAATCCTAAGAAAGGAAATAAAAACCTAGAAAAAGAAGGTTGGAAAGAAGTTACCAAATTGGAGTCCCTAAGTTAAAAACCTACAAAAGAAAACAAAATAAGTTAGATTAAAAATGAGAAGAACTAAAATTAGAAAATCCTTAAAAAGAAAGATAGAAGTAAACTAGTTTCTAAAAGAAAAAATTCCTAAAAGAAAGTGGAAATTTCTAAAATAAATTAGGAAAGTCCTAAACTAGAAAGTAAGTTACTAAAAGAGATCTGAAAAATAGAAAGTAGAGAAAGAGCTTACCGAATTAGAAATTTCTATCTTAAAAGCCTACAAAATAGGAAGGTTAGTTTCTAAACAAAAAGTCTACAAGTAGAAAATTTCTAAAAATAAATTAGGAAACAAAGTTAGATTCTAAAAGAGTTAGAATTAGAAACTTGCTAAAATAATAATAATAATAATAAATAAATAAATAAATCCTAATTTAGATATAGCAAGGAAGAAATTAAGAAATTACCAATTTAGAAAGTATATATATTAGAATCCTACAAAACAGAAAAAATAAGTTAGTTTCTAAAAATCAGGAAAAAAAAAAATCTAAGGTTAGAAAAATCCTAATCTTAAACTAATCCTAAAACTAATTAATTTCAAAAAGCGTAACCATCAATCCCCTGCAACAGCGCCAAAAACTTGTTCACTCCCTAAGTATAGGGTTGTGATGTAGTAATAAACTCAGTGAGACCGAGGTTGAATCCCAAGGGACTGAAACTTGTACATAATCTGAAACTAAGTAGAATTAGAATTAGAGTAAGATGAAATCTAAATCGAGTGTAACTTGAGGAATAATGATGAAATAATTATCTAAAACTTAAGGAATTCAGAGAAAGGACACTAGGGATTTAGAGGATCCACTTGTAGAAATCAGGGAGATCTTACGTCTGTTTCAAGTATTCAACTGGACTGAGAGTCCCATCTTCATCCAGTTGAAGAGTGTAACCATCAAACTGAACTTCCTTTGATATAGTTTTCAAGAGATGAAAGGTATATGAATTAGAATGGATTCCATCACCAAACCATGCCCATGAGACAAAGTAAACAACATAATTAAACTAATTACCCACCAATCAATATGCTATAAGGTTAGGAAGGGTACCGTCATCCAACCATGCCCAGGAGACAATGGTGAACAACAGGACTTCCTGACATCATAAACATTAAAAGGAAAGGAACATGCTCAAGCTATCGCAGACCCATTGTAATTTTAGTCACAACAGACCATTAAAAACTAAAAACATTCCCTTAATAATCAAACTAATATCAAATTCAGTTCATAAATTAAATTAAAGGCATAAAATAAAGTCTCCCATCTCCTACAAGCTTCACCTCTTAACCCTAGCTAAGAGGTCTAGCTTAACATGATTGAACCAGATCTCTGAAAAACCATGATAAAAAAAAATACAAATAAAACAAATAAACAAAACTACTCCCTGTCTCTCTCTCTGCTATTGACGTTCTCAGTCGAGATCTCCTTTAAGATCCCTTCCCGTTCTCTCTCTCTTCTTTCTTATAGGCAAGGACGCCCTGGAGAAGGAGTTTCGCACTCCTTTTTACGCAATGTGGTTCGCAAAAACGCCGAACTGCGCACCTCTGCTCAGCAAAAATGCATAGATGGGTTGTGTTTGAGGTGAATCCGAGAGGTAGGATCGCCCAAACTAACAAATCCAACCACATATGTGTAACACCCTGAAAATCGGGGGTCGTGCATACGCTCGACTCCCGAGTTCCCGGGGTTACTTATATCCAGTTTTCATTAATATGCGATTAATCCAGTCTAAATGCGCATTCTGGAACTTCCTGGAACATGAAGCACAAATGCACCTGCCGACTGAAATGAAAGAGAACTAGCATATATATATACACACATATACATGACCAAGAAAAATATAAAGGGTCATACATGGTGTCACCCAACAAAATCACAAAGAATAATATGTCAAAAAAAAGAATAAAGCTGAGCCCTTTGCGCAGCGATCCAACGACCCATCTACTGATCCGATGGAGTCCTGCTCATCAACTGGAAGTAAGGGAACTCGTCCTCCTCCTCAAGGTTCGCATCGTCAGGCTCCATGAAATCTGTATTACCTGCATCTATGAACGGGTCTGGTTGGTGTATTAAAACACTGTCCCAGAGTGGGAGTGAGTGATCAACTCAGTGGGTGCTATTAGCCTTAAGTCGCAACAAGCATCAATTATAATAAGAATTTAATGAAAAATAATCAATTATAAACATCTATCTAGTCTTGTTAATGTGCATGGATGCAGGATGATATGATGTATGCCCTCACCACAACGCTCCCTCGTGCGACAACATCTAACGATCGCCAATGCAACACTCCCTCAGTGCGACCTCGACTGCCGAGTCGCTAACCTAGCTAATGCCATGCAATGATGATGTTAACCAGGTTCTTAGTTAAGTCCATTCATCCAGCAGATTTGGGAATCTGATACACCCCACGTATCAAATGCCCTGAACTAGTTGCGAGGCCAAGACCCTCCAATGTGTGAGGCCGAGACCCCGCGATCCTTGACCCCGTCGGGTTTCCCCCATCCCCGACTTCAAGCACATGGGGGGTGCTGAATGTGGGGTCGCTCGCAGTCACTACGGGAAGGCGCATCACCCCAGCGTAGGCCGACAGCTCGGACATAGTGTCCCATTCCACCATGCCCGGCTCACGAGACTGTGGATCAATATTCTATCCAGTATCGATGGGCTACAACGGTGGTGGGGTGTTTCAGTTTCCATAAATGTGTGAGCAAACAAGGTTAACAAACTAGGTGGGTCAGCCAGTGGACTGAACCGCACGAGCTCAGGCAAGTATGTGGCGGAACGACATCGGGTACAAGCGACCCATGTAGCCTAACTACTGTCGCCCACATGTACTCGTCCAAACCCATGGGTTTAGCCTCATGGTGGTCCTACCAACGGAACCACCTTCGCTCTCTTCATGTTCCTGACCAACCCAAGTGTAGGAATAGTGACTTATAACATGCTAACTACCAATGTAACATCAAACATTTTCAACACCTTGATCTCATATTGCTCAACATACAATTCAAATTTTCCTACAAGAAAAATCATTAATATTATAAATAAAGTGTATGTGTGTGGTGTGGGTTATTGAGGAAGTTAACACTTCCTCCATGTTGAGAAATCATACACACAAGAGTAATGAAATCATACGAAATATGAAGCAACAACGTATAAAAATTAACACGGCATGAGCATATGATCATCCATACATCAAATCATGTGAGAAACATAAACGACATCATGACAGAGAGAGTCAAAACATATAAATCCATATCATATCAACCAACATACAATTCCTAGGATTTCCTAAGCTTTCAAAAATAACATCTAAGCAATCAACATCATTAATCTCGTATTAAAATTGGTGCTAGGTCACCTAAGAGTAATAGTCCGCACCTATGGATCGCTGAGATCTTGGAAAACGACCTAGAAACGCCAAACTTGATGTTGATCGGTCGGAATCCTAAGACAATGCACTAGTATATTAGGATTTCATACAAATCCTTGCTCAACACAAAAGATTACAAAAAGGATGGGTGCTTACCTCCCCATTCGGATAGAAATGGCTTGTAGTTGTGCATATGGGAAAGGAAAGATATTTCTCTAAGGCCCCAAGCTTCCTTGGGCCTCACCTCCTACCACATACTCTTTTCCTTTCTTCTTCCTCTCTCTTTCTCCTCCTTTCTCCTCTTTCTCTTCTCCCTTTTCTCTCTTCTCTCCTTCCTTCTCTAGGGCAAATTCGTATGAGAGAGGGATGCCCCAAATGAGGCCCTTTTATAATGTCAGATTTGGTGACAATGGCCCCAAGTGTTGGGTTTTTACTATACTAGACCTATGAGAGGGTCTTTCTAAGCTCTAGGGCCCACTATGGGGTGTACAAGTCAATATACACCGTAGGATAGTTAGCCCTAATGATGATCTACGTATGGATATGATCGACCCGCCATTTGGATGCGTCGATCGACAGATATGATAAGAAGTCTGTTCAACGGTCGCCGATGGTCGATCGGAGCCGCGGCTATACGGATATGAGCAGAGAAATATCCTCACTCTATGTGTGAGTTTGGTCGCAAACCGACGGTCCAAAATCCTCAACTTTGCATAAGAGTGGACGACTCAATTCACTTAAGTTCCAACTCCTTCCTTTAAGGTATTTGCACTTCTCATGCACTCAACCTTCAGCTCAAGTTGACCGGTTCTGGATCGTACCCAGGTGCGATTCTCGTGATGGACGTCAAGCCCAATGAGACGGACATTATTCTATAGTTTTGGAACTAGTGGTCCACCAACGAGCGGTCTAGAGCTTGTTTGGATAACCGGGTCAGTTTTGGTGGCCCTCTAACCATGAAACTTATAGGATAGGTGCTCCATGGCCCGATGAAGGGCCATGCAAAATTTGAAAATGATCAGATATGGGGTTTGGTCGCACGGGTCTGATTCGCTTTCAACGGTCACCGTGCCACGATTGGGACCCAGATTTTTGTGGGCGGGTGTAGAAAAATACATTAAACACTCATCGTAAATTATGAAGAAATCTGATGGCTGAAATGTCTCACATTTCAATTTTTATTTACACGTGCCAGATTCTAATTTTGGCATTGGTGGGGCGCATCTGGCAAGTGCTAGATTACACTTCTGGGTGTCCACTAGGTCCGTGGTCCTCGATGGTCCCCAAGCCCAGTGAGATCTATGCTCCTCTCAATTTTTATAATTTTCTGACCTTCCCATGTCGCGGTATAGCCCGCACGGGCTGCCGCCAAGTGTAAATGGTCATTTGGCTTGACGGCGCGCACTTGACCCAATCACAACCCGACTGGTCTACTCTAATGGGCTAATCCTAACTTATTTTAGTTATGGCACCAAACCATGAGTAGTTTAAACGAACGGTCCTGCGGCAAATCTTACGAGGACGCCTCAGTATACTGTTCTGGTTGGACGGGACGTTACTTGATTAACCGGACTTGTGCGGTTCTTCACTGGTACACCCTGTATAAACTGACATTGAGTACTAATAGTCATTAAGTAATATTTAGGTTAATTAAATAAAATAAAAATAAAAATAAAAATTGATGAATTTTTGGAAGTCCAAAACAGTGAAAATCGAGGATGTTACAATATGAGTGGTAGAAACTTGTTTGGATAGCTACTGGACGGTTCTAATTGACGGTCTGATCACCACCATGGTCATACAACCTTCCGCAAAACTCGGACAGCGTCCGGACGTGACATAGAGCCTACGTAAGATGGTTACGCTGTGATGATGATGGGATCCATGATCGGTGATGCCTGGAAAATCCATTCCGTCCACTAAATTCCCCTCGCAAAACCAGTCAGGTATGGATGACTTTTTCTTAGTTTCAGTGTGGCCCACAGAACTTTTCTTGCTGCCGTCCGTTCCATGTTTGAACGGTTGAAAACCATTCAAGCTGTCCTCTTTTAGTTCCCTCTTCTAGGTCTGGGTCATATGGTCCTTGGTCTTTGAATGGACGGTTCAGATTTCTCTAATAGACACTCACGGTGGCCCACATCAGCATCCCACATGGACGGTGTGCTCACACTGGAATGAAAACGAAAATTCCGTTTTGAAGAAGGAGAGCTCGGTCAAACCGAGTTTGACCGGCTTGAGTGGTCCGGTGCACAGCGGGCGTGCACCTGCTGTGTACACTGGTCGCATGAAGTGGGGTACATATTGATGTTTATGAGAAATCTAATCCATCCATCCTTTCTTCCAGCTAATTTAAGGGGTCAAACCCAAGTTTGAAGCATATCGAGATAACAGGTGGGCCGAAATCAATGTTTTATGACCTGATCTGTCCATTAGGATACTTCTAGAGGGATCTAATGGCTGAAATTTTACTTGTACAGTTAATTTATGGTCCTCAAGCCATGTATGAAGTTTGAAGCCGATCATATGGTGGAAACCTTGTGATCTTGCATTCTAGCTGACTTTCAGGCCACTTGAGCTTCAGTTTCTCGATTTTCTCGGATCTTTGGCATGTAAATCCGTCGATCTTGGTCCCCTAGAGTCCGTCCCTTGCCTTGGTGATTCTAGAGTGTCAAATCCACACTTTTAGTATCCTTTTTCAGTCCAAGTTCCTAAATACACCTTGCATAACAAACACGATTAAATTGAGTCGTTAAACAGTACAATGTTCGTAAATTCAAGTAATAACTGGGGTCTAATATGCAATATTTGACCCTCAACATCGACCAGTCGTGGGATGTGCTCGACCGGTCGAGGACTCTACACGACCGGTCGAGCTTATGCAGATTTGAGTCCGGATTTGATACGGTCTGCGAAAATTTGAGTCCATTTTCACATAGCTGCAAAAGAGAAGTTGCCTAAACTATAATACGGGTTCCTAGGGCTTTTATAGGTATTATGAGAGTTATTCCAAGGTATGGGCAAAGGGTTTTCTCTATACTTCCAAGGGAGAGGTTAGTATATTGCCTTGTAATCTTCATTTTCTTTATAGTGGAAGTTTGCATCCATGGTTTTTTACCCTTGTTTGGGGTTTTTCCACGTATATCTTGTCTTGTGGTTTGTTTGGAATGCTTTGATTCTTTTTCTAGTTTATATTTCTTCTTGTTTATCATTTGTGGGTGAGACCGGAGATTGGATCTTGGTTCACTACGTTGTTGGCGTGTTGCGCAACAACTGGTATCAGAGCCAAGTTTCGATATTGATAGCGATGACGGAAGAAGATTAGAATTGAGAAGTTTGATGGTTTAAACTTTGCATTCTAAAAGATGCAGATAGAGCATTATTTGTATCAGAATGACCTCTATATTCCTCTAGGAGGAAAAGAGAATAAACCAGAAAAGATGACAGATGATGAATGGTTTTTATTGGATCGGAAGGCTTTAGGAACGATTCGACTCTCTTTGTCTAAGAGCGTCACCTTCAATATATCCAAGATGAAAACCACAAAAGAATTAATGGAAGCCCTAGCCACCATGTATGAAAAATCCTCCGTGTCCAACATGGTTCATCTTATGAAACAGTTATTCAACATGAAGATGTCAGATGGTGGGAGCGTAGCTGAACATCTAAACGAGTTCAATAAAGTCACGAGCCAGTTGGAATCTGTTGGCATTGTTTTTGAGGATGAGGTCAGGGCGTTATTGATCTTGTCCAATTTGCCAGATAGTTGAGATGGTTTGCTGATTGCTGTGAGCAATTCTTTTGGGTCGACAAAGCTGAAATTTGATGATGTCGCCGGTCTAATTCTCAGCGAAGAATCTAGATGAAAGACATCAGGAGTTTCAAGGGATTCAGGGAATGCTCTAAACGTTGAAGGAAATGGAAGATCACTGAATAAAAGAAGCAATAAACACGGACGTTCTAAGTCGAGGAAGAAGTCGAAGGGACTGAAAGACAAAGACGGGTGTTGGCATTATGGGAAGAAGGAGCACATGAAACGTGATTGCAAGACGCTAAGAAACAAGAAAGAAACTCTCAAGGCGGGAGGGTTTCAGTGAATTTATCTGAGGAGAGTGATACAGAGACTTTGATCTTGTCTCTTGATGAGAGGAATGAGTCTTGAGTTATAGACACTGGTGCCTCATTTCATGCCACTTTCTGTAAGGAAGTTCTGCATGATTATGTATCAGGTGACTTTGGGAGAGTGTACCTGAGTGATGATGAGCCGTGCAGTATTGTTGAAAAGGAAGACGTTCATATAAATCAGAAAGACAGAACGACTTTGAAATTGAAGGATGTCAGACATGTACCGAGTTTGAAACGAAACTTGATCTCAGTGAGATAGTTGGCCGATACCGGATATGTGACGACATTCACTAGTGATTCCTAAAATATCACAAAAGGTACCTTAGTGATATCTCGAGGCAAGAAGGAATGTACTTTTTACAAGACTTCAGGATCGTATAGTTTACTCGCAGTCGTATTAACTGGAGTGAATGGATAATTATGACATCAGATGTTGGGACATATGAGTGAGAAAGGGATGAAAGTGTTATTGTCAAAAGGGAAGCTACTAGGGCTGAAGTCTATTGACTTAAAATTCTGCGAGGACTGCGTGTATGGCAAGCAGAAGAGGGTGAGTTTCAAGAAGATAAGACGTGCTCCAAAGACGTATTTGTTGGAGCTTGTACACACTGATGTGTGGAGACTGGCACAGGTATCATTTCTTGGTGGCTCACGTTATTTTATTTCTTTTATGGATGATTCTAGTAGAAAACTGTGGGTTTATTTCTTAAAGAACAAATCTGATGTATTTGATGTATTTAAGAAGTGGAAAGTAATGGTAGAAAATGAGATAGGTAAAACAGTAAAATGTCTCAGATCTGATAATGGGGAGACACTACCAAAAAATCGAGTAAAGGCTATGGAAGTTGAAAGCTTTTAGCTACGGATTAAATCCGTAGCAAAATAGCTACGGATTTAATCCGTAGCTATAGACTAGGTTCTCTGTAGCTAAAACGTACCTTTCAACCTATAACCTATATGGTGCTTAGGGGGGTCCATGAGGTCCACTGGAATATATGTATTTGATCTAAGCCGTCCAAAAATTCGGATATATAATGTTGTTGCATGAGCCCAAAAATTATGTGGATTGAATATCTAGGTGGACCACACCATAAGAAATAATATAAATTAAATGTGTACTGTTAATTTGTTGTGTGGTCACCTTAAAGATTTAATCTAAATGAATTTTTTATCATCCTTAAAATAATAATTTAAATTTATTGGATGGAGTGGATATATGAAATACATCACAGTGGGCCCCACGTAACTAAAATTTTAAAACAACTCACGACCGTCCGTCACGCGCCGGTCCAAAACCCCGTCTCCCTCCAAAACTGAAACCCATCTCCATTTTCTCCCGCCCTTCAAAACCCAAACCCGTTCTCCATCTTCGTCTCCATCTCTCTCTCTCTCTCTCTCTCTCTCTCTCTCTCTCTCTCGCACTCAGTCTCTCTCGTTCCCTTGCCCTCTCTTCATCTCCCGATCTCCCTCACCCTCTCTCACTGTCTCAAGGCCGCATTCCGCATCTCCCGAAACCCATTTTGCTGCATGAAGTAGAAGAAGAAGAAGCATCGTACGGTGAGTATATTTCTTATTCCCTCTTTATCTCTTTCTCAAATCTTTCAGAGGTTCAATCCGCATTCCCCTCTCTCTGTTTCTGAAATGTAAGGGCCGTTTGGCCGGTCGGATTGGAAGGGATTGGATGTTATTGGAAGGGATTGGAAGGATTTGCCCCTTCTGTTTCTGAAATCTAAGGGCCGTTTGGCCGGTCTGATTGGAAGGGATTGGATGTTATTAGAAGGGATTGGAAGTTAAATCCTGGGATTGGTCGGGCGTACCAAACAGAGTCGGTGATCAACAGCCAATGCCTGAGACGCGTTTGGCTCGAGGGATTGGAAGGGATGGTAAGGTTTAATCCCAGTATTGGCCGGGTGTGCCAAACAGACTGGATATATCAATCCCATGTATCTGAAGCCAATCCACTGTCAACACCATCAATACCTAGAAATCCAGGCCATCCACCATAATACCTTTCAATCCCTTTCAATCCACCCAGCCAAACGGGGGAACGGACTGGCTACTCCCCCTAGCACCAGCTTTAGGCTGCTTGTCGGTGCTCTGTGGGCCCCATCATGATGTATGTGTTTCATCCATGCCGTCCATCTATTTTTACAGATAATTGTAATATTTGAGACAAAAAATGAGATATATCCAAATCTCAAGTGGACCACATTACAGGAGACAGTGTTGAATGAGCGTCGACCATTAAAAATTTTTTGGTGGCCATAAAAGTTTTGGATCAAGCTGATTTTTGTGTTTTCCCTTCATCTAGGTCTGTCTGACCAAATCAATAGATTGGATGTCAAATAAACAGTACAGTGGGCCCTAGGAGGATTTTAATGGTGGATATCCAATCAGTATTGTTTTCATGGGGTGTGGACCACCTGATATTTATATCCTTCTAATTTTTTCGATATGACATCTTTGGCTTTTATTCAAAAAATTAGGCTGTTTTAACTCCTAGTCTGGCCACTTATAAAATTATACCTAAAAATTGTAAATATACATCATATGGTCCACTTCAGTCTCGGAATAATACAATTTTTGGGTAGTTTTTTTCATCATGATGAGCCAATACTATATGAATGGATTGGATGCACAGGAAACAATGGTAATTCACCATTAAAACTTAATGTGGGTTGAAGAAATTTTGGATAGAGCTGATATTTGTGTGGTTTCTTTGAATGAATTGAACGGTTCCATATTTGGGACCATCCATACAGGGGGCACCTTGACACACCACTGTTAAGTTGGGAAATTTTCCTTATTTCTTGCATCGAAAGAGGAAATGTCCTCTTATAAAAGAAACAAAACGTACATTCATCAATCTCTTAATTTAAGATTAGTTGTACAAGGCTAGTTACAAATCCTATAATGTAATTGAGATCAATTTATAAATTTTATATATTTACAATGTGAAACCCCCCTCAAGTTGGAGAGTGAGTATTAAGAACACTCAACTTGGAGCTCAACTGTTGGAAATATTCCATCACCATCATTTTGGTAAATAAATCGGGGATTTGGAATCTTGATGGAACATAAGACAGTTGATGAATAAAACTGGATTTGATCTTTTTACAAACATGTGACAATCAAGCTCAATGTGGTTTGTACATTCATGAAAGACTTGATTGTTAGTAATGTGAAGACCGACTTGATTGTCACAAAAAATAGAAGTTAGCTGAAAATTGCAAACTTGAAGATTGTGAAGGAAATAGATATGCCAAGTTAGTTCACAACTGGTAGTAGCCATGGAGCCATATTTTACTTCGGCCGAGGATCAAGAAACAATGGTTTACTCCTTTATTGTCCACCAGAAAGGAGAATTGCCAAGAAAAGTGTAATAACCAGTTAGAGAGCAGCTGGTAATAGGACAACTAGCCCAATCAAAATCACAATAGCCTCTCGACATAAGAGAACTGGAAAATGACATAAGTAAACCTTGGCTCGGAGATCCTTTCATAAATCAGAGAACACAAAGTGCGGCAGCACAATACATCTCAGGTGAATTGACTAGGATTTTACAGAATATACAATATCCAGCCGAGTAATAGTAAGATAGATAAGACATCCAACCAATCGACAATATGGAATCGAAACGGTGAGAAGATCCCCTTCTACATCCATGAGTTTGAAGTTTGATCCATAGGCAAGTTTGTAGGACGGACACCAAGTAAACCAACATAGGATGAGATATCAAGAGTGTATTTTCGTTGGCTTAGGTAAATGGTCGATGGGAGTGAGAAACTTCAATTTTCAAGTAGTACTTAAACGGTCTGAGGTCTTTAATATGAAATTGATGTTGTAAGGTCTTTACAACAGAGATGACTTTGTCGTTGCCGCCAATGACAAGGACGTTGTCCACATAAACTAAAACAACAGTAAAAGTGGTACCATGATGCCGAGAAAGAAAGAGTAATCCATAATGAACTAAGGGCCCGTTAATTTGGATTTGTGAAAAGCGTGAGAAAAGAAATTGTATTTCCAAAGAAACCTTGTTTTCAAGAAAATGTGGGAAAGGAAATAGTGTTTATCATGTTTGTTTATCATCACCAACATTTTCTTAAGAAAATTGAGGTTTGTGTGGGGGTGTGCGCGCGTGTAAAAAAAAATAAAAAAAAAAAAAAATAAAAAAAAAAAAAAAAAAACATTTTCTTAAGAAAATCGAGGTTTGTTTCCAAATCATATATTTGGCAAAATAAAATTCTCTTGAGAAATTATTTTGGTACCATGTGGTGCCTATGTATCCAGCAGTAGGATGTATGGAATTAACAATTAATATTTCCTTTGTAATATGGAAATATTTATTGGAGGGGCGAAGGGTATCTGATGAACAGTTTAGATGGAACGTACTAGACATAAACTGATCATGTTCATCTTGCCCCTATAGTTTCTTGTGGTGTGGCCCACCTAAATTTTAGATCGGGTTAGTTTTTGTCCCGGTACCTAACATTGCAGGATAATCCCGATGGACGGAGTGGATTTGACGAAGAGAATATGGTGGCCCCATTTGAAACTAAGTTAAAGAAAGTCATCATGCCCCTATTTTTTAAAAAATTGGGATGATGACTTCAAACATGAGTTATTTCATTTTTTCAACTTCATTTTAGGGCCAAATCTCAGGTGGACCACACCATAGGAAACTGTGGTGATTGAATGCCCACCATTAGGGCCTGTTTGGCCGGGTAGATTGGATGGATTTGGATGGTATTAGAGTAGATTGTACAAATTTCAAGGTAATGATAGTTGCGTCAATAGATTGGTGCAAGATCTATGGGATTGCTATATCCCGGGATTGCTATTTCTGGTCTGTTTGGGACGCCTGGCCAATCCCGGGATTAAACTTTCCAATCCCTTTTAATCCCTTGAACCAAACACGTCCCAAGCAATTTTAAAGGGATTAGGGTGGATTGGATGGGATTTAAAGGTAATGATGGTGATGTCAGTGGATTGTCTTAAGATCCTGAAAGGAATTCCAGAATTATTTTTTTATGGGTTTGTCAGATTGTGACATCAATTTGAATTTCTATGTTTTTTATTTTTTTTAAATTTTTTTATTTACAATGTCTTTTATGTTACTGGCATAGGCATTCATATATATATATATTGAGAAATATGATTGAAGTGTTGGACTAGCATGTGCATTTACACCATTTTTTTAAATGTTGGTGACTCATCCACCACATGTGTCATAAAACATGTTAATCCACTGCATTGCATTCATCAGGAATCAAGCTTGGGGGTAAACATTTTTGGCTTTTATTCAAAAACTCAGGCTGTTTTAACTCCTAGTCTGGCCACTTATAAAGTTATACCTAAAAATTGTAAATATACATCATATGGTCCACTTCAGTCTCGGAATAATACAATTTTTGGGTAGTTTTTTTCATCATGATGAGCCAATACTATATGAATGGATTGGATGCACAGGAAACAGTGGTAATTCACCATTAAAACTTAACGTGGGTTGAAGAAATTTTGGATAGAGCTGATATTTGTGTGGTTTCTTCATCCTAGGTCTTTGTAAGCATTCCATTGCCCTTGTGTGGTGAAGTCTTTGACTGGTACGATCCATCATTTAGCTTGATATATTAGAATTGCATGCGAGACTTTTCATCTATGCAAGTGGTTTAATATTATACTTATTAATTGCATTATTAATTTTTTGTAAAAATACAATGATGGCAAACTCCTTAATACATTGTATTTGGTAGATAATATCTGTATGGGTCCAATCATCTGATAGCACTTTCTTCATTTTCAACTTTTGAGGAGGATGGTGCATTAGGTTAATTTCCAACTTTAATTTTTGGTAAGGTGCAGGTTGAAAATGGACCCATTGGTTAATCGAGATTTAGCTGTAATGAATAGGGAGTGGATGACACTAAGTTTCCCTGACCCACGTTTTCTTTCTGGAATCAGAAGTTTTTCAAAGTTTGCACAAGAAAACCTTCCTGGTAGAGAATTTGTTCCTTGTCCATGCACCACTTGCAGATGTGCACGTTTTTCAATTTCTTATGATAATATGGAAATACATCTAATGAAAAATGGATTCGACCCAAGCTATAGGGTTTGGAACATGCATGGGGAACATGTATCACCTAAGTGTACTGTACGTGAATCAAGTTCCCAACAATATCATAGTGTCTCGAACTTAAATGAGGTTCACAACGCGATCGTTCAAGAACTTGGTGGTAATAACCTAGATGAAGTTGTACAGGATGAGCCCAACGTGACCCCTATAGTTGAAGGCGTCTTCGGAGAAAATGAAACTAATGAGTTTGAAGCAAATCTACGAGACGCAATCACTGAGCTATACCCTGGGGCCCAAGATTTCACCGTGCTGACTTTCATTGTACAGCTTTTCAAATTAAAGGTGAATCATGGATGGAGTGAAAAAAGCTTTACAGAGCTCCTTCAACTACTAAAGAAGGTGTTACCTTCCAGTAACAAGGCCCCAACTAATACCTACCAAGCGAAGAAGATCATTACAAAGTTGGGTCTTGATTATGTGAAAATCCATGCTTGTCCAAATGACTGCATCTTATACTGGAGAGAGAACGAGATGAAAACCATTTGTCCAAATTGTAAAACTTCTAGGTACAAGACTGAAATGGGTTCTGAGAAAAAAGAATCTACAATACCTAGGAAGGTGTTAAGGTATTTTCCATTAACACCAAGGCTACAAAGAATGTTCAGTGTGCCATGGTTGGCGAAAGAAATGTCTTGGCACTCAACCAGAAAATTTCAGCATGAAAAGATGGAGCATCCGGCTGATTCTATTGCATGGAAGAATCTTGATGACAAGTATACAGATTTTTCAGTTGAGCCTCGCAATGTTCGATTGGGTTTGGCTACAGATGGGTTTAACCCGTTTGGCACTTTCAGTATGTCGCATAGTTCATGGCCCGTTATGTGTGTGACGTACAACCTTCCACCAAAGCTTTGCATGAAACCTCAGTTTACTATGTTGACTTTGCTCATTGAGGGACCGCGACAACCAGGAAAGGATATTGATGTTTATTTACAACCATTGATTGATGAACTGCAAAAGTTATGGCGAGAAGGGGTCACGACGTTCGATGCATACCATGAAAATAAATTCAACATGCGTGTTGTTCTGCTTTGGACAATTCATGACTTTCCAGCATATGGTAACGTTTCTGGTTGTAGGACAAAGGGTAAGTATGGTTGTCCTGTATGTGGTCCTAACACAGATTCTTTGCGACTCCAATATGGAAAGAAACATGTTTATATGGGCCACAGACGATGGTTGTCAATGTCAGAACAGGCTAGGAAGGACACAAGTGCTGGCACGTTTAACAAGAAGGTGGAGATACGACATCAACCGATCCGTCTGGATGGGATTGAGGTTGAAAGACAAACCGCGAACTTGAATATGCAGTGGGGGAAGACTAGGAAGAGTAATATAAGGGGTATTGATGGAGGCCGACAAGAGCTAGCGGATGTTGTTGAATCACCGTGGTTCTTCAAACGGTCTATATTATTTGATCTGGAGTATTGGAAAGATATTCCCGTGCGTCACAACCTTGATGTCATGCATATTGAGAAAAATATATGTGAAATTCTTGTTGCCTTGATGTTGAACACGCCTGGCAAAACCAAGGATGATGCTAATGCACGCAAGGACCTGAAACAATTGGGAATTAAGAAGCGTCTATGGCTGAAAAAGAACAATGGCAAGGTGATTCAGAAACAAAGTGTAACACCCTGAAAATCGGGGGTCGTGCATACGCTTGACTCCCGAGTTTCCGGGGTCACTTATAACCAATTTTCATTAATATGCGATTAATCTAGTCTAAATGCGCATTCTGGAACTTCCTGAAACATGAAGCACAAGCACACAAGTCTACTGAAATAGAAGAAAATCAATTATACTTATATATACATGCCCAAAAGAATACAAACGGGCGCACAAGGTGACGCCCAACAAATTCACAAAAAGAATAACATGACCAAAGGAATAAATCTGAGCCATTACTCGACAATCCAACGACTCATCTACTGATTCGACGGGGTCCAGCTCATCAACAGGAAGTAAGGGAACTCGCCCTCCTCCTCGAGGCTTGCGTCGCCAGGCTCCATGAAATCTGTATCTCCTGCATCTATGAACGGGTCTGGTTGGTGTTTTAAAACACCGTCCCAGAGTGGGAGTGAGTGATCAACTCAGTGGGTGCTATTAGCCATAAGTTGCAACATGCATCAATTATAATAAGAATTTAATGAAAAGCAATCAATCATAAACATCTATCTAGTCTTGTTAATGTGCATGCATGCAGGATGATATGATGTATGCCCTCACCACAACGCTCTCTCGTGCGACAACATCTAACGATCGCCAATGCCAACACTCCCTCAGTGCGACCTCGACTGCCGAGTTGCCAACCTAGCTAATGTCATGCAATCATGATGTTAACCGGGTTCTTAGTTAAGTCCATTCATCCAGCAGATTTGGAAATCTGATACACCCCACAGATCATATGCCCTGAACTAGTTGCGAGGCCAAGGCCTCCCAATGGGTGAGGCCGAGACCCCGCGGTCCTTGACCCCGTCGGGTTTCCCCCATCCCCGACTTCAAGCACATGGGGGTGCTGAATGTGGGGTCGCTCGCGGTCACAACGGGGAGGCGCGTCACCCCAGCGTAGGCCGACAGCTCGAACACAGTGTCCCATTCCACCATGCCCGGCTCACGAGGCTGTGGACCATTTTTCAGTGGGTTATTGATGGGCTACCTCGGTTATAGGGTGTCGCAGGTTCCATACAGACGTGAGCAAACAGGGTTAACAATCATGGTTGGTCAGACAGTGGGCTAGACAGCACGAGTCCAGGCGAGTGCGAGGCGGAACAACATCGGGTGCAAGCAACCCATGTAGTCTAACTACTGTCGCCCACCCGTACTCGCCCAAATCCACGGGTTTAGCCTCAAAGCGGTCCTGCCAACGAGACCGCCTTAACTCTCCTTGTTTTCTTGACCAACCCTAGCGTTTGGATGGTAATCCACAACATGTCAACGGACAGAGCCATCAACTAGCAAATCATCATCATGTTCTCACACCTCAATCATATAATTCAAATTCGTCTAATAAGCAAGCTAACACAATTTATGAGCAATGGTGCATGTGTGTTGTGTGTGTGGGTGAGGAAGTTGCTCACTTTCTACAACTCATAGAAACAATTACATAGGAATTAATAAGGCACGCATACTATAGGGCATCATCATATGAGCAATCCAACAAGTCATCAACAAGCGATCATCAAATTTGCACCAAGTCATGTAAGAAGCAAGAATAGCATCATGTGAGGAAATCAAATAAAACATACAATTCCATACCACTCTAAATAAACATGAATTCCTAGGTTTTCTCTATACTCTCTAAATGCATCAACCAAGCAATCAAAATCATTAAACTCATATTGAAATTGGTGCTAGGCCACCTAGGAGTAATAGTCCGCACCTATGGATAGTTGAGATCTTGAAAAACGACCTAGAAGCGCCAAACTCGATGTTGATCGGCCGGAATCCTAAGACAATACACTTGCATGTAAGGATTTCATACAAATTCTAGCTCAACACAAAGGATTACAAAAAAGATGGGTGCTTAACTCCCTAATAGGATGGAAATCGCTTGCATTTGTGGATGTGGGGTTTCTTGAGGAAAGGGAAGAGGGGTTTCTAGATCTTACCTTCCTTTGGCCCACCTTTATCTCCCTTCTTCCTTCTCTCCTTCTCTCTTTCTCCTCTCTTCTCTTCTTCCTCTCTTCCTTCTCCCTTTTCTCTCCTCTCTCCCTTTGTTCCCAAGGGCAAATTCGTATAAGAGAGGGGTGCCCCAAATGAGGCCCTTTTTATAATGCCAGATTTGGTGACAATGGCCCCAAGTGTTGGGTTTTTACTATACTAGACCCATGAGAGGGTCTTTCTAAGCTCTAGGGCCCACTATGGGGTGTACAAGTCAATATACACCGTAGGATAGTTAGCCCTAATGATGATCTACGTATGGATATGATCGGCCCGCCATTTGGATGTGCCGATCGACAGATATGATAAGAAGTCTGTTCAACGGTCGCCGATGGTCGATCGGGGCCGCGGCTATACGGATATGAGCAGGGAAATATCCTCACTCTATGAGTGAAGTTTGGTCGCAAACCGACGGTCCGAAATCCTCAACTTTGCATAAGAGTGGACGACTCAATTCACTTAAGTTCCAACTCCTTCCTTTAAGGTATTTGCACTTCTCATGCACTCGTCCTTCAGCTCAAGTTGACCGGTTCTGGATCGTACCCAGGTCTGATTCCCGCGACGTCAAGCCCAATGAGACGGACATTATTCTATAGTTTTGGAACTAGTGGTCCACCAACGAGCGGTCTAGAGTTTGTTTGGATAACCGGGCCAGTTCTGGTGGCCCTCTGACCATGAAACTTATAGGATAGGTGCTTTATGGACCGACGAAGGGCCATACAAAATTTGGAAATGATTAGATATGGGGTTTGGTCGCACGGGTCTGATTCGCGATCAACGGTCACCGTGACACGATCGGGACCCAGATTTTTGTGGGCGGGTGTAGAAAAATACATTAGACCCTCATCGTAAATTATGAAGAAATCTGATGGTTGAAATGTCTTACATTTCAATTTTATTTACACGTGCCAGATTTCAATTTTGGCATTGGTGGGGCGCATCTGGCAAGTGCCAGATTACACTTCTGGGTGTCCACTGGGTCCGTGGTCCGCGATGGTCCCTAAGCCCAGTGAGATCTATGCTCCCCTCAATTTTTATAATTTTCTGACCTTCCCATGTCGCGGTATAGCCCGCACGGGCTGCTGCCAAGTGTAAATGGCTATTTGGCTTGACGGCCCGCACTTAGCCCAATCACAACCCGACTGGTCTATTTTAATGGGCTAATCCTAACTTAATTTAGTTATGGCACCAAACCATGAGTAGTTTAAACGAACGGTCCTGCGGCAATTCCTACAAGGACGCCTCAGTACACTGTTCTGGTTGGATGGGACGTTACATGATTAACCGGACTGGTGCGGTTCTTCACTGGTACACCCTGTATAAACTGACATTGAGTGCTAATGGTCATTAAGTAATGTTTAGGTTAATTAAATAAAATAAAAATTGATGGATTTTTTTGAAAATCCAAAACAGTGAAAATCAAGGATGTTACACAAAGTCCTTTCTGTCTAAGAAAAGAAGAGAAAAAACTTTTCATCCAGACTTTGCATGAGCTGCGTGTTCCGATCGGTTTTAGTGCGAATTGGAGGACCATTGTAAAGGAAGATTGCGTGGATTTAAAGGGAATGAAGTCTCATTCTTACCATGTGTTGATGCAACATCTGCTCCCAGTTCTCATCCAGCATGCATTCAGGGATAGAAAGGTCATTCGTCCTATAATTACAAGCTTTTGCATCTTCTTTAATGCCTTGTGCTCGACAACCGTAGACCTTCAAACACTCCTTACTCTCGAGAGAGGCATGGCTAGGACGTTATGTCAGCTTGAGACTATATGCCCGCCATCGATATTTGTCATTATGATGCATTTGTCGATCCATTTGGCTTACGAGGCTCGCATATGTGGTCCTGTATACTATCGATGGATGTATCCATTCGAAAGGTACGTTGTGAGCTTAATAAGAATAAATCGGCTTAACATCTACATTTGCATGTGTATATAATGTATCATTAACTTTGTCAGGTTCATGAAGACATTCAAGGCCTATGTCCGTAACAAGACACGACCTGAGGGTTGTATTGCAGAGCAGTACATCCAAGAGGAGACAGTTATATTCTGCAATCAATATAAAGGAAAACAGAAAACAAGCCTACTGGAAAAGCTGAAAAAATGGTTTAACAGAGTCATTCCAGGACTACGTAAGTTGGAAGATATCGTTGATGATGACTCTAATGATGATGATGTTGGTCCAGTAGGTACGGGTCAAAGTGTTATCCTAGCGGGTATCGAATACGAACAAGCTCGTAGATGGGTACTGAAGAGTCATCCCAGCTACGACGAGTGGGAATAGTATGTATAATAAGCTCATATATATGTATATATATATATATATATTTATCTTCTTTACTTTATGCGATTTCAATATAACAATGTTATCGAATATCGCGCAGGAAGCACAAAGATTTCTTGCAGCGATGCTATAAGACTATTGCTGTTAGAGATGGTCCTGCCCCCCAGGTATCCTTATGGAGGATTGGAGGGTCTTCGTGGAACAACGTACCACCGAGAAGTTTAAGAGGGCAAGCACAAGGAATACAGTCAATTGGGCCAAGCTAAAAGGACATGCGTGTCTTGGGAGGCACAGCATGGCTGTTACTCGTTATAAGATGGTATGTATTTAAAAATAGATATTATAGTTTTAAATTGAATTTATATTTGAATTATCATTCATCTAAATCTATTAATGATGTGTATTTCAATGATATATAATGTGCAAAAGGCGATTCTTACCTCTGATGTCGAGATAAGTAGATGTGAAGTCTTCTTAAGAGCCCATACAAGAAAGGACAAAGTTGTCCAATATCCTGAACTTGCTGTAAGTGTATCCCTCGTACCACTAACTAGTACCCTTGTGAAAAGCCTAAGTATAACTTTGAATTATATTGCATTCATTTGTATTTTTCACAGGAAAAACTAGATGAGCTCTATAGTAGCAATCCTGCTTCTAGGATGATCGGCATGGATGATGCCCTTACAGAGGTAGTAATAAAATTTAAAAATTAGTAGAGTTTTATGGTAATTATGAATAACCTAATAACTTAATTTACAATGTTTTACAGTTGCCCGATGCTCATGTGCAACAAATCACCTCTTGATTCTTCACACCCACACTCAACTGGGTCCCACCATTGCAACAGTGAAATGTTAAAAACCAAAAAGAAAAAAGGAAGAGCGTTTTTTAAAACTTTTCCAAGAAAAGTTAATCCTCCTAAGAAAAATTTTTTTGGAAAGGATGGGCCATTAATTGGAGAGGGGGACATTTGTGAATGGGGAAAGATTTAGAATTCAAAATTTAAAACAAATTTTTTTTTTAATTTTGTTGTGTTCATTTTGAACTCAATTTAAATTTTTTCATTTTGAATAATTTTAATTGTTTGTGCATTTTAACTAATTTGGCACTTGTTTTTTATTTTTTTAATAAAAATTTTTCTTTTTTAAATCTACAATGGCTGTCAGTCATCAATTTTTTTAAAAAATTTTTTTGAAAACCAAATGGGCCTAAGCCTTTAATCCCAATGAATTTCATTGGGCCCCAACCTTTAAAGGGGAGGGAAAATTTGAATGAATGAACTATGGAAGGGATCTTGAAAATGGGTTTATATTGGTTTTATAGTTTTACTTGTACATTTATATTATTACTAACATGAGGTTATCCATTCTTTCGTGGAGTTGATGTGGGAGGGTTGGAGTTTTGCATATTTGATTCAACATCGTCGCTTTTCAAAAATGCACATGTGTAGTTCATTAAACAAACATTATGTGATATCATGTGCATGATATCTATGTTGTAACCCTCATGTATTTTGCTTAAAATCCATTTTATGTATGATTCTCATGCATTGACATGGATTTGAGCTAAAAAAGATCGAAATAGAAAATTTGAAAAACAAATTTTATTTTAAAGTAAGTATTTGGGACCAAGTGGACTTTTGCTCCATTAAATTTTCAAATTAATGGAGCAACATGTCCGGGAGCTATCCAAACCCCTAAGGTAACAAACCTGATAACCTTTCCTATGGAAACCTTCTTTCCATTTGGATACCTGTTTTGTATTTGATCGAAAAAAAATTTTAAATTGGAAAAGGGAGGGTTTGGGTAAATGGGAGGGGGAAACAGAGGAACTTAAACCTTAACCCTTTTTCAATTCCCTAAACTTAAACCTACACCTAATCCTAATCGTAACTCCTAACCTAAACCTATCTTAAATTGAAAACCCAAACATAAACCCACCGAACCCAAACCCGATTTCCTAAACCTAAACCTTAACCTATTCTAATTCCCAAACCTATGTCTTATAACCTAAACCTAAACATAAACCTAAAACAAAACATTAACTTAACCTAAACCTATATCCTAAACCAAAACCCATGAACTAAAATCCCAAAACCTATAACCTAAAAAACCTTTAAAACCCTTTAAACAAAACCTAATAACCTAACGAACCCTAATAAACCCTTTAAACTTAAAACCCAAAATAAACCCAAACCCAAACCCTTTAACCCAAATTTATTCTCAATTCCCAAAACCTAAGCTAAACTTAATTCCCTAAATCTAAACCTCCTAAACCTAAACCTAAATCTTTAAAACCTGAAACCTAAACCAAACCCCAAACCCAAACTCCTAAAGCCTAAACCTAAACCTATTCTCAATTCCCTAAAAATTCCTAAACCTAAACTAACCTAAACCAACCCTAAACCTTAACCTAACCTAACCTAAACCAAACCTATACCTAAAAATCCCTAAACCTAACCTAAAACCTAAACCAAACCTTACCTAAACTAACCCTAAACCTTAACTTAAACCTAACTTAAACCTAAACCTATACCTAAACTCAAATCCCTAAACCTTAAAAACCTAAACCTAAATTAAACAAAACCCCCAACCTAAACCTAAACCTTAAACCTTAAAACCAAACTTAAACCAAAAACCCAAAAACCGATAACCTAAACCTAAACCTTACCTAAACTCAATTCCCTAAACCTAATGCTTCTAAAACCTAAACCCAAAGCCTAAACCTAAACCTAAACTTAAACCTTACCTATTCTAATAACCTAAACCAAAACCGACCTAAACCTAAACCTATACCTAAACTCAACCCTAACCCATAAACCTAAACCTAAACCTAAACCTATAACCTAAACCAACCCTAAACCTAAACCAACCTAACCTAAACCTAAATAAACTCAAATCCCTAAACCTTAACCTAACCAACCTAAACCTAAACCTTCCCTAACCCTAAACCTAATAACCTAAACCAAAACCTAAAACCTAAACCAACCCAAACCCAACCTCCTAAACCTAAACCTATCCAAAACCCAAACCCAACCCTAAACCTAAACCAAACCTAAACCTTAACCTAACCTAAAAACCCCTTAACCTTACCAAACTAATCCCTAAACCAACCCCTGACCTAAACCCTTAAACCTATAAACCAAACTCAAATCATTTAATAAACCTAAACCTAAAACCATATAAACTAACCCTAAAACCTAAAACCTAAACCTAAACCTAAACCAAATAAAATACCCAACCCCTAACCTAAACCTAAACCTAACCTAAACTCAATCCCTAAACCTAACCTAAACCTAAACCCTAAACCAAACCTAAAACTTATTAAACCCAACCAAAACCTAAACCTAAACCTTAAACCTAAACTCAATTCCTAAACCTAACCTTAAATAACCTAAACCTAAACCTAAACCTAAACCAAACCTAAACCTTAACCTATAACCTAAATAAATCCCTAAACCAAAACCTCCAAACCTAAATCCTAACCTAAACCTAACCTAACCTAAACTAAACCTAAACCTAAACCAAAACCCAAACCAACCAAAACCTAAACCTAAACCTAAACCTATCCTAAACTCAATTCCCTAAACCTTAACCTAAACCTAACAAACTGTATTTACAGTCACATTTTCAAAATCTTTGAACACCTAAACCTATAACCTGACCTAACCTAAACCTATAAAACTAAACTAACCCTAAACCTTAACCTAACCTAACTTAAACCTAAACCTAACCTAAACCTTCCTAAACCTAACAAACCTAACCTAAACCTAAACCTAAATTAAACCCTAAACCTTAACCTAAACCTAACCTAAACCTATAACAAAAACCCAAACCAACCTAACCTAAACCAAACCTAAACCTTAACCTAATTAAACCTAAGTCAAAACAAACCATTAAAACTAAATCCCAAACCTTAACCTAAACAAACCTAAAAAACCTAAATGTAAACTCAATTCCCTAAACCTTAAAACCTAACAAACCTCGCCGAAAATGAATCAGAGGCTAAAAATAAAACTTAAACCATACCAAACCCCAAATTCCCTAAACCTAACCTAAACCTAAACCTAAACATATAGCCTAAACTCAATTCCCTAAACCTTCCAACCTAAACCTAAACCTAAACCTATACCTAAACTCAATTCCCTAAACCTAAACCTAAACCTAAACCTAAACCTAAACCTAAACTCAATTCCCTAAACCTAACCTAGACCTAACCTAAACCTAAACCAAAACCCAAACCACCCTAAACCTAAACCTAAACCTAAACCTAAACCAATAATAACCTATACCTATTTCCAAATCCCTAAACCTTAACCTAGACCTAGACCTAAACCTAAACCTATAGCCTAAACTCAATTCCCTAAACCTCAACCTAAACCTAAACCTAAACCTATAGCCTAAACTCAATTCCCTAAACCTCAACCTAAACCTAAACCTAAACCTATAACCTAAACTCAATTCCCTAAACCTCAACCTAGACCTAATCCTAAACCTAAAACAAAAAACAAAACCCAAAACAAAAACAAAAACAAAACCAAAACCAATAACCTAACCTCAACCTAGACCTAAGCTTAAACCTATAGCCTAAACTCAAATCCCTAAACCTTAACCTAGACCTAGACTTAAACTTAAACCTATACCTAAACTCAATTCCCTAAACCTCAACCTAAACCTAAACTTAAACCTATAGCCTAAACTCAAATCCCTAAACCTTAACCTAGACCTAGACCTAAACCTAAACCTATAGCCCAAACTCAATTCCCTAAACCTTAACCTAGACCTAGACCTAAACCTAAACCTATAGCCTAAACTCAATTCCCTAAACCTTAACCTAGACCTAGACCTAAACCTAAACCTATAGCCTAAACTCAATTCCCTAAACCTCAACCTAGACCTAATCCTAAACCTAAACCTAAACTTAAATCCCTAAACCTTAACCAATAACCTAACCTAAACCTATAACCAAAACCCAAACCGACACCTAAACCTAAACCTAAACCTAAACCTATAACCTAACCTCAACCTAGACCTAAACTTAAACCTATAGCCTAAACTCAAATCCCTAAACCTTAACCTAGACCTAGACCTAAACCTAAACCTATAGCCCAAACTCAATTCCCTAAACCTTAACCTAGACCTAGACCTAAACCTAAACCTATAGCCTAAACTCAATTCCCTAAACCTCAACCTAAACCTAAACCTAAACTCAATTCCCTAAACCTCAACCTAGACCTAATCCTAAACCTATAACCAAAACCCAAACCGACACCTAAACCTAAACCTAAACCTAAACCTATAACCTAACCTCAACCTAGACCTAAACTTAAACCTATAGCCTAAACTCAATTCCCTAAACCTTAACCTAGACCTAGACTTAAACCTAAACCTATAGCCTAAACTCAATTCCCTAAACCTCAACCTAAACCTAAACCTAAACCTATAGCCTAAACTGAATTCCCTAAACCTTAACCTAGACAAAGACCTAAACCTAAACCTATATCCTAAACTAAATTCCCTAAACCTTAACCTAGACCTAAACCTAAACCTAAACCTATAGCCTAAACTCAATTCCCTAAACCTCAACCTAAACCTAAACCTAAACCTAAAACCTAAACTCAATTCCCTAAACCTCAACCTAGACCTAATCCTAAACCTATAACCAAAACCCAAACCGACACCTAAACCTAAACCTAAACCTAAACCTATAACCTAACCTCAACCTAAACCTAAACCTAAACCTATAGCCTAAACTCAATTCCCTAAACCTTAACCTAGACCTAAACCTAAACCTAAACCTATAACCTAAACTCAATTCCCTAAACCTCAACCTAGACCTAAACCTAAACCTATAGCCTAAACTCAATTCCCTAAACCTCAACCTAAACCTAAACCTAAACCTATAACCTAAACTCAATTCCCTAAACCTTAACCTAGACCTAGACCTAAACCTATAACCAAAAACCCAAACCCAACCTAAACCTAAACCTAAACCTAAAACCTAAATAACCCTAAACCTCAACCTAGACCTAACCTTAAACCTATAAACTAAACTAAACCTCCTAAACCCAAACCTTAACCTAACCCTAAACACCTTAAACTTAAACCTATACCTAAACTCAAATTCCCTAAACCTTAACCTAACCTAGACCTAAACCTAAACTAAACCTTATCCCCTAACCCAATTCCCTAAACCTTAACCTAGACCTAGACCTAAACCTAAACCTATAGCCTAAACTCAATTCCCTAAACCTCAACCTAAACCTAAACATAAACCTATAACCTAAACTCAATTCCCTAAACCTCAACCTAGACCTAATCCTAAACCTATAACCAAAACCCAAACCGACACCTAAACCTAAACCTAAACCTAAACCTATAACCTAACCTCAACCTAGACCTAAGCTTAAACCTATAGCCTAAACTCAAATCCCTAAACCTTAACCTAGACCTAGACTTAAACTTAAACCTATACCTAAACTCAATTCCCTAAACCTCAACCTAAACCTAAACTTAAACCTATAGCCTAAACTCAAATCCCTAAACCTTAACCTAGACCTAGACCTTAACCTAAACCTATAGCCTAAACTCAATTCCCTAAACCTTAACCTAAACCTAAACCTAAACCTATAACCTAAACTCACTTTCCCTAAACCTTAACCTAGACCTAACCTTAAACCTAAACCAAAACCCAAACCAACCCTAAACCTAAACCTAAACCTAAACCTAAACCTAAACCTAAACCAAACCCTAACCTTAAACCTATAACCTAAACCTAAACCCTAAACCAAAACCCAAACCAAACTTAAGCCTTAAACCTAAACCTAAACCAATTCCCTAAACCTCAACCTAAACCTAAACTTAATCCTATAACCTAAACTCAATTCCCTAAACCTTAACCTATAACCTAACCTAAACCTAAACCTAAACCTATAGCCCAAACTCAATTCCCTAAACCTTAACCTAGACCTAGACCTAAACCTAAACCTATAGCCTAAACTCAATTCCCTAAACCTCAACCTAAACCTAAACCTAAACCTATAACCTAAACTCAATTCCCTAAACCTCAACCTAGACCTAATCCTAAACCTATAACCCAAACCGACACCTAAACTTTAACCTAAACCTAAACCTATAACCTAACCTCAACCTAGACCTAAACTTAAACCTATAGCCTAAACTCAATTCGCTAAACCTTAACCTAGACCTAGACCTAAACCTAAACCTATAGCCTAAACTCAATTCCCTAAACCTCAACCTAAACCTAAACCTAAACCTATAACCTAAACTCAATTCCCTAAACCTCAACCTAGACCTAATCCTAAACCTAAACCTAAACTCAATTCCCTAAACCTTAACCTAGACCTAGACCTAAACCTAAACCTATAGCCTAAACTCAATTCCCTAAACCTCAACCTAAACCTAAACCTAAACCTAAACTCAATTCCCTAAACCTTAACCTAGACCTAAACTCAATTCCCTAAACCTATAGCCTAAACTCAATTCCCTAAACCTCAACCTAGACCTAATCCTAAACCTAAACCTAAACTCAAATCCCTAAACCTTAACCTATAACCTAACCTAAACCTATACTTATAACCTAAAACTATTCCCAAATTCCAAAACCTATTACCTAAACCTAACCTTTCCCTAAACCATAACCCATTCTCAATTCCCTAAAGCTATAACCTATAACCTAAACCTAAACCTAAACATAAACCTAACCTAAACTTATAACCTTTCCTAAAACCTTTAACTTAAACCTAAACTTAAAACCTAAATGTATTCTCAAATTCTTAAACCCAAACCTACACCTAATCCTAATCTCAACTCCCTAACCTAAACCTAAACTTGAAAGCCCAAACCTAAACCCGATCCCGAACCCGAACCCGATTTCCTAAACCTAAACCTTAACCTGTAATCAAGTTCCCAAAAGCTATAACCTATAACCTAAACCTTAACCTAAACCTAAACCAAAATCTATAACCTAAACCTTAACCTATAACCTAAACTTAATTATAACCTATAGCCTAACCTTAACCCAAACCTATAACCTAAACCTAAACCAAACCTAAACCTATAATCATATGGTGAGACCATTTCTTTTGTGTCAATTTCATTCCTCTTTGAGTTTTTTTTTTAATTCATTAAGAAAAAAAAAGTGGTTATACGTGATGCACTTCTTTTACTGTCTTTCTTTTCTCTAATGGGCATTCTAATTTATGAATGACATGACTGTTTGTAGGATGATGGAATATACGAAGCTGCTGAAATTCGGTGAAGTCGAGCACATTTCTCTAATGAAGCTAAAGATTTGTATTTTCAGCATTATTGTATTTGTAACTGTATTTGATTGTAATTGTAATTAATTGAATGAAGGATTGTAATTGTAATTGAATGAATGAAGGATTGTAATTGTAATTGAATGAATGAATGATTGTAATTGAATGAATGAATGATTGTACAGGTGGTATTTGAATGAACAGGTGGTAATTGAATGAACAGGTGATGAATGAATGAATGATTGTACAGGTGGTATTTGAATGAACAGGTGGTAATTGAATGAACAGGTGATGAATGAATGAATGATTGTACAGGTGGTATTTGAATGAACAGGTGGTAATTGAATGAACAGGTGATTTAATTTTTCAATGTACAAAATAGCTACGGATATTGACCGTAGCCACTAGTCAAACAGGTGGAGACTTTTTAATTTTGGCATATTGCTACGGACTTTCAGCTACAAATAATATCCGTAGCTGTTTGAAGTTTTTGCTACAGATATAATTGCTATGGATTATATCTGTAGCTATTTACAATATAGCTACGGATTAAATCCGTAGCCAATAATCAGATAGGTATAGCCTTTTAAATTTTGCCCTATTGCTACGGACTTTCAGCTACAAATATATCTATAGCTGTTTTTTTTTTTTTTGCTACAGGGGAAAAGGCTACGGATTAAATCCGTAGCCTTAGGTCTATGGCTACGGATTAAATCCGTAGCCATAGGTTCCAGACCTATTGTTATGGCACCTACGACGACGGTCGTGTTACGGACTAGCTACGGACTTAATCCGTAGCCTTAGGTCTATGGCTACGGATTAAGTCCATAGCCTTTACCCGTTTTTTTGGTAGTGAGAGTACTGTGATAAGAAATTTGAGGAGTATTGTACAGCAAATGGAATCAAATATCAAAAAATGATTTCAGGGACACCACAGTAGAATGGTGTGGCTGAGCACAATAACAGGATCATCCTTGAGCGCGCTAGGAGCATAAGATTACATGCAGGGTTGCCGAAGACCTTTTGGGCAGATGCTGTGAATACTGCCACATATCTCATCAATAGAATTCCCTCATCACCATTGGATGGTGGGCTACTAGAAGAAACGTGCATTGGAAAAGAAGTGAACCTTGCACATCTCAGAGTGTTCGGTTGCACTTCATATGTTCACATTGATGCAAAGCACAAAAACGAGCTATATGCGAAGTCCAGGAGGTGTACGTTTATAGGCCACAGGTAGCATGATTTTGGCTACAGGTTTTGAGATGCAGAAAACAGAAAAATCATTAGAAGTAATGATGTAGTCTTCAATGAAAAAGTGATGCATAAGGACAATATGCAAGAAAATAAGGCCGAGGAGAAAGAATTTGTAGAGTTGGAAGAGTTACCGAACACGGGTGTTACAGCGTCATAGGATGATCATGCATATGACATTATGAGGCAGCGCCACAGACACCAGTTGTGAGGAGGTCTACTCGAGAGAAGAGACCCACAGTCCAATACTCACCCTCCATATATTATCTAATGTTGACAGATAATGGTGAACCAGAGTGTTTTGAAGAGACATTACAGTCAGATACATGATAAAGTGGGAGCAAGCCATGGATGATGAGATGGACTCTCTTGAGTCTAACGTACATGGGAGCTAGTCACTCTACCTAAGGGTAAGAAAGCTCTTTATAACAAGTGGGTTTATACACCGGAGGAGGAGCACGATGGTTCGAAACGGTACAAGACTAGATTGGTTGTGAAAGGTTTCAACAAAAGGCAGGTATCGATTTCACTGAATATTTTCACCGGTAGTGAAAATGTTTATGATTCACATGGTAATGAGTATAGTGGCTCCAGAAGACTTACATCTAGAACAGCTAGATGTTAAGACAGTCTTTCTTTATGGGGACCTTGAAGAAGACATATATATGCATCAGCCGATAGGATACGTGGCACTAGGAAAGGAGAACAAGGTGTGTAGACTGAAAAAGAGTCTATATGGCCTGAAGTAGGCCCCGAGGTAATGGTACAAGAAGTTTGACAGTTTCATGTCGGGAAATGATTTTAGGAGATAACATGCAGACCACTGTTGCTATTTGAAGAAGTTTGATACGTCATACATCATCCTTCTTCTGTAAGTTGATGATATGCTTATGGCCGGATCAAGCATGAAGGACATCTCAGATCTCAAAAGACAACTGTCTAGAGAATTTGCCATGAAAGATTTAGGAACTGCAAAACAAATCCTAGGCATGAGGATAAAGCGTGACAGGTAAAACAAGAAACCGGTTTTGTCACAGGCAGAATAGATAGCCAAGGTACTTGATCGATTCAATATGGGAGGTGCTAAGCCGGTTAGCACTCCATTAGCCAACCACTTCAAGCTATCTAAGGAGTAAGGTACAAAGATGCAGGAGGAACTAGACTACATGGCTAAAGTCTCATACACGTCAGCTATTGGGAGTCTTATGTATGCTATGATGAGCACGAGGCCAGACATTACTCAAGCAGTGGGAGTTGTTAGCAGGTTCATAAACAACCCCGAGAAGGAACATTAGGAAGTTGTGAAGTGGATCCTCAGATACCAGGTAGGTACTGTGGATAAAGGGCTGTGCTATGGTGGATCAGAAATCAAGCACAAGGCTACGTAGATTCAGATTTGGCAGGAGATATCGACAGCAAAAGAAGCACTACAGGTTATGTTTTTACTCTGAGTAGTGTTGCAGTCAGTTGGGTCTGTCAATTACAGAAGATAGTATTTATCAGTACGATGGAAATAGAATATGTTGCAGCTACAGAAGCGTGCAAGGAGATAATATGGATGCAAGGTTTCATGGAAGAATTGGGTAAGAAGCAAGCAGATTAGAAGCTGTACAGTGACAGTTAGAGTGCAATACATTTGGCTAAGAATTTAGCATTTCATTCAAGAATCAAGCATATTGATATCAGATATTACTTCATACGTTCGTTACTTGAAGATAGATCAATTACTCTGGAAAAGATTCATATAAGTAAGAATCCTAAGGATTTGCTGACTAAGGCGGTCAAACGGGAGAAGCTGAAGCTCTGTTCAGCTTTGATTAGTCTTCAGGCTTGAAGACGGGGAAGTGGTGCACTCCGGATGTAAAAGACAGATTTATGGTGATGTGTCTCCAAGTGGGAGATTGTTGAGATATGAAGCCACATCTGGGGGCCGCTCGACTAGTCGAGTACCCTACTCGACCGGTCGAGTGGCCCACTCGACCGGTCGTGGACTGGCTCGATTCGTTTTACAGCGAGTTGGGGTTTTAGATTTTCAAGGTGCTCGAGCAGTCGTGGGATGTGCTCGACCGGTCGAGGACTCTGCACGACCAGTCGAGCTTACGCAGATTTGAGTCTGGATTTGATACGGACTGCAGAAATTTGAGTCCATTTTCACATAGGTGCAAAAGGGAAGTTGCCTAAACTATAAATAGGGGTTCTTAGGGCTTTTCTAGGTATCATGAGAGTTATTCCAAGGTGTGGGCAAAGGGTTTTCTCTATACTTCCAAGGGATAGGTTAGTATATTACCTTGTAATCTTCGTTTTCTTCATAGTGGAAGTTTGCATTCGTGATTTTTTACCCTTGTTTGGTGTTTTTCCACGTATATCTTGTCTTGTAGTTTGTTTGGAATGCTTTGATTCTTGTGGTCTGCCTGATGAAGGGCGCAAATCTTGCACACACATGCTACATTTCATTTGGCGATTGCAAGTCGCGATGGTCTTACTCATGATCTGTAAATTTTTCTTATTAATGACAGAAGAGAAGCTACAAAGCAACTATTCCAGATTCATCGTGAGCATATGGACGGTTGCAGTGCTCCTGCTTGGGGCGTGTTACGTTGCAATCATTTCATCAATTTTAACGGCTGAGAAGCTCCAACCGGCTGCGACGGACATAGAGTCGCTGGTTGAGGATGGGAAGTGTGCTGGATACCGAAAGGGATCATTGGTGTTAGAATTTCTAAAGCAAATGGGATTCGAAGAGTCGAAACTCAAGGCTTACACAACCAGAGAAGAGTATGCAGAAGGGTTGTTGAGAGGAGGTGGCAACAATGGAGTTTCTGCTATAGTAGATGAGATTCCTTATTTGAAGGTTTTTCTTGCTAAATATGGTCATCGCTACGCCATGATGGGACCCATTCACAGACCGTCTGGATTTGGATTTGTACGTCTCTCTCTCTCTCTCTCTCTCTCTCTCTCTCTCTCTCTCTCTCTCGTGTGGCTCTTTTGAGGTTTGGATCAGGCTGATTTTTAGAGTTTGTGCTCTAATGGTAAGGTGCACCTGATGAACGGTTTGGATGGAATATACACACGATGGTGGATCGCAAACACAAAGCTATGGTTGGCATCTGTGCCCCCTTTTTTTCCTGTGGTGTGGCCCACCTAGGAGCTGATTTATCTCCCCGGGCTAATCCTGTGTCCCCCGCCCACAAGAGGTTCCTGTGGTCGGAAACTATGTTGGGCCCACATAGATGCCCGTGAGAATCTACACCGTCCATCAATTTCTCAAGCTCACGATAGGGCTGAAGTTCAAAAATCAGGGCCATCCAAAACTCAGGTGGACCATGCCATATGAAACAGTGGAGATTGAACGCCCACCATTCCAAACTTTGTGAGGGCCACAAAAGTTCTATATAATTGTGAGATTTGTGCCTACAGTCTATCCCAGTGGTAGTAACCTTATACACGGTTTGGATGGCATATAAACATCATCGTCTGCTCTAGGAAGGTTTTAACGGTGGGCATTTCCATCTGTTTCTTGTGGTGTGTCCAAACTGAGTTTCGAAAAACTGATGAACGGATTAGATTTCGTACGGGAATCTTTTTGAGCCCCTTATAGCTTCTGTCGGATCCGATTCGAATCAGGGCTATCGAGCGTCTAGATCACAGGCTGCTCAGTAATCAGCTGTAAATAAAATTTTAATGCGGATCAGTGAGAAGATTGGGCCTAGTCTGGCTAACAGGCTTCTTAAATGGGCACTGTGGCACAACCAATTATTCGAACCTGGCCCATTACAGGATGGACCCATGTGAGGAAATTTCTTAACGGCCGCGTTTCAACATGTTTGAGGAAACTTGGACTAATTACGTTGCACATGGGTGTACGATTAGTGAATCCTGACCAACCATGTGGCAGGCCCATCAATGGGTGGCATATGTTACAAGAGCCACACCTGTTAGCCAATCCTTACCATCCAAACTGATGAGATTTTTAAACTTGGACATGGACGATCAAGAATTATCTATTTATGGATAGGAGTTCACCCAATGTGTGGTCCACCAGATATATATACCATACGGATCACCTTACTATGCATCCATTTTCAACTCCATACTCTCTTAAACTGACCCATTTTCATTTCTTTATCTTCTACAGGCGTTTCAAAGAGGTTCCAAGATAGTGCCTCATATTTCTAGGGCAATCTTGGAACTCACTGAAGGAGATAAGATGTTTGAGCTAGAGCAGAAATGGTTCAGACGCTGCAAAACAAGTCCTGACCCACACCAAACTCCAGTAGTCCCTAACAAGATATCTCTACATAGCTTCCGCGGCATACTCCTCATCACCGAACTCACTTCCGGCGTAGCTCTCTTCATCTTCATCATCTTGTTCATTTATAAACGGAAAACAACCAGGCATGGAAATGACTCGTCGTCCCAAACATCATTTGTGGGACCCAGGAATAGTCGAGAAGCTTTGGGTAACTGTTCTATCGAGATAACTGCAAACCACACAAATGAGGAGGATTCTAATGTCAATAGAGAAAGAGAAAGGGATCTGAGAAGACCCGAAGATGGTCAGCTTGATGAGAGGACCACTCAATATGGTATCCCTTCGGAGATCATTTGTGAGGAAGATTGTTGCACTGAGGAATGCTAACTGAGAGAGAGAGAGAGAGAGAGAGAGAGAGAGAGACCCAGGTGCTTCAGAAGGCACTGGGTCCGCTACCCTGTAAAACCAATTATAACTACATAGCAATGCTTTGATCTCCTTCGCATGGTAACTAGAAGACAATAAGAGGGACGCGGTTTGCTTATGACCTCCAACACTAGCCAGCTAGCTGGTGTCAAATCTCTGTGGACCTCCACCACGATGTATTTATTTTATCCACGCTGTCCATCCATTTTTTATTTTTTTTATCCATATAATTTTAGGGCATGAGCCCAAAAATGAGGCAGATCCAAATCACAGGTGGACCAAAACTCAAGAAAACAATATTGATTCAATGTCAAAGTCCACTATACTGTTTATTTTCCATCCAACCCTTATAAAGGTCAGATAGACCCGGTATGGAAGAAGGGAAAAATCAAATATCAGCTTGATCCAAAACTTCTATGGCTCTTGAAAGGTTTCAATGGTAGGTGTTCAATCCCCACTGTTTCCTGTAGTGTGGTCTGCTTGAGATTTGAATCTGCCACATTTTGTTTTTGGCTCATCTCTAAGATTAGTTAGAAAATGGATAGATAGTGCAGCTACTTGGCCAGTGTTGGGGTTACTAGCCAAACCTCTCCCTGTAAGAGACAGCTTGTTTTCCCTTCATCTAGGTCAGTGTTAGCCTCAGCCCATATTCTCATTAATGAAGATCTGGAGGAACTTTTCCACGTTTCTTTATAAAAAAAAAAAGGTCAGTGTGACCTTTTTTCTTCTCTTTTTTTTGTTAGCTTGTTAGTATACTCCACTGGCAGTTCACAATTCACCGTTGGCCACCCCCGCATATGGAATCTATACCAATACCTCAGCGTTGAAACGAGGTATCTTTCACTCGGTCTACCACTGGAGCTATGGATCAGGGTGTGGGTCAGTGTAACCTAATGAACAAGTTGGATGCTAGATAAACATTATAATGGGCTGTTTTCTTGAGGTGTGATCCACTTGAGATTTGGGTTTGCATCTTTGTTGTTCTCATGCACTAAAATGATCTCATAAAATGGATGGATGGTTCTGATGTAACACATATGTCATGGTGGAGCCCACATACTTGGTGATGTCAGGTCAATGGCGTGTGGCACGCCATGCAATCCCCTACTACCAGTGGCAAAAGTCCAGATTTCCCACTAAAGCCTTCTCCGTAAATTTCTTACGTTGGGATGTTAGGTGGGGCCATCCTGACATTTGTGGGAAATCCACCTCGTCCATTCATTTTGCAAGCTTATTTTAGGACAAGAAAACAAAAATGAGGTGGATCCAAAACTCAAGTAAGCCGCACTACAAGAAAAGAGTGAGAATTAGGGCCCACCATTGAAAACTTCTTATGGCCACAGAAGTCTCTGGATATTTGTGTTTTCAATTCATCCAAGTCTACGTGACCTTATAAAGAGGTTAGATGGCAAGCTCATAGTGAACCTTAGGAAGATTTCAACAGTGGTTGTCGTTCAATTCCTGCAGCTTTCTGTTGTTTGATCCACCTGAGCTTTGGATGTCCCTCATTTTTTAGGCTCATGCTCTAAAATGATTTGGAAAAGTTGATGAATGGTGTAGATCTAATATATAACTCATGACGGGGGCAAAGAAGTTCTCCAAATTAATAGTTGGATTATGTATTATATATTTTGTTACCAAGAGAGAGAATCTTTTTAGCGGGCGCGGATTAGGTACTTCCCCCGCCTGTTCCGGGCCCGGGACGGGCAGAGGCTCTGAGGGCCATTGAAGGTCCACCGTGATGTTTTAATTACATCCAAGCCGTCCATCCATTTTTCCATATCATTTTAGAGTATTGAGTAAGAAATAAGATAGATCCAATGCTCAATTGGACCACACCACATGAAGCAGCAG